>NW_024061383.1:89550-138715 GCF_016432855.1 Salvelinus namaycush | reverse complement strand
TTTCTGTAATGGGACAACACACAGAGACAGTAAGGTTGAAAGTATTCAGCAGGCCCAAGATGTTTCTGTAAGGGACAACACACAGAGACAGTAAGGTTGAAAGCTATTCAGCAGGCCCAAGATGTTTCTGTAAGGGACAACACACAGAGACAGTAAGGTTGAAAGTATTCAGCAGGCCCAAGATGTTTCTGTACGGGACAACACACAGAGACAGTAAGGTTGAAAGCATTCAACAGGGCCAAGATGTTTCTGTATGGGACAACACACAGAGACAGTAAGGTTGAAAGCATTCAACAGGGCCCAAGATGTTTCTGTATGGGACAACACACAGAGACAGTAAGGTTGAAAGCATTCAACAGGGCCAAGATGTTTCTGTATGGGACAACACACAGAGACAGTAAGGTTGAAAGTATTCAACAGGGCCAAGATGTTTCTGTATGGGACAACACACAGAGACAGTAAGGTTGAAAGCATTCAGCAGGCCCAAGATGTTTCTGTACTGGACAACACACAGAGACAGTAAGGTTGAAAGCATTCAGCAGGCCCAAGATGTTTCTGTAAGGGACAACACACAGAGACAGTAAGGTTGAAAGTATTCAACAGGCCCAAGATGTTTCTGTATGGGACAACACACAGAGACAGTAAGGTTGAAAGTATTCAACAGGCCCAAGATGTTTCTGTATGGGACAACACACAGAGACAGTAAGGTTGAAAGCATTCAGCAGGGCCAAGATGTTTCTGTATGGGACAACACACAGAGACAGTAAGGTTGAAAGCATTCAGCAGGCCCAAGATGTTTCTGTACGGGACAACACACAGAGACAGTAAGGTTGAAAGCATTCAGCAGGCCCAAGATGTTTCTGTAAGGGACAACACACAGAGACAGTAAGGTTGAAAGTATTCAGCAGGCCCAAGATGTTTCTGTATGGGACAACACACAGAGACAGTAAGGTTGAAAGTATTCAACAGGCCCAAGATGTATCTGTAAGGGACAACACACAGAGACAGTAAGGTTGAAAGCATTCAGCAGGCCCAAGATGTTTCTGTATGGGACAACACACAGAGACAGTAAGGTTGAAAGTATTCAGCAGGGCCAAGATGTTTCTGTACGGGACAACACACAGAGACAGTAAGGTTGAAAGCATTCAGCAGGCCCAAGATGTTTCTGTATGGGACAACACACAGAGACAGTAAGGTTGAAAGTATTCAGCAGGGCCAAGATGTTTCTGTACGGGACAACACACAGAGACAGTAAGGTTGAAAGCATTCAGCAGGGCCAAGATGTTTCTGTAAGGGACAACACACAGAGACAGTAAGGTTGAAAGCATTCAGCAGGCCCAAGATGTTTCTGTATGGGACAACACACAGAGACAGTAAGGTTGAAAGTATTCAGCAGGCCCAAGATGTTTCTGTATGGGACAACACACAGAGACAGTAAGGTTGAAAGCATTCAGCAGGCCCAAGATGTTTCTGTAAGGGACAACACACAGAGACAGTAAGGTTGAAAGCATTCAGCAGGCCCAAGATGTTTCTGTAAGGGACAACACACAGAGACAGTAAGGTTGAAAGCATTCAGCAGGCCCAAGATGTTTCTGTAAGGGACAACACACAGAGACAGTAAGGTTGAAAGCATTCAGCAGGCCCAAGATGTTTCTGTACGGGACAACACACAGAGACAGTAAGGTTGAAAGCATTCAGCAGGCCCAAGATGTTTCTGTATGGGACAACACACAGAGACAGTAAGGTTGAAAGTATTCAGCAGGCCCAAGATGTTTCTGTATGGGACAACACACAGAGACAGTAAGGTTGAAAGTATTCAGCAGGCCCAAGATGTTTCTGTATGGGACAACACACAGAGACAGTAAGGTTGAAAGCATTCAGCAGGCCCAAGATGTTTCTGTAAGGGACAACACACAGAGACAGTAAGGTTGAAAGCATTCAGCAGGCCCAAGATGTTTCTGTAAGGGACAACACACAGAGACAGTAAGGTTGAAAGCATTCAGCAGGCCCAAGATGTTTCTGTACGGGACAACACACAGAGACAGTAAGGTTGAAAGCATTCAGCAGGCCCAAGATGTTTCTGTAAGGGACAACACACAGAGACAGTAAGGTTGAAAGCATTCAGCAGGCCCAAGATGTTTCTGTATGGGACAACACACAGAGACAGTAAGGTTGAAAGCATTCAGCAGGGCCAAGATGTTTCTGTATGGGACAACACACAGAGACAGTAAGGTTGAAAGTATTCAGCAGGCCCAAGATGTTTCTGTATGGGACAACACACAGAGACAGTAAGGTTGAAAGTATTCAGCAGGCCCAAGATGTTTCTGTATGGGACAACACACAGAGACAGTAAGGTTGAAAGCATTCAGCAGGCCCAAGATGTTTCTGTATGGGACAACACACAGAGACAGTAAGGTTAAAAGTATTCAGCAGGCCCAAGATGTTTCTGTAAGGGACAACACACAGAGACAGTAAGGTTGAAAGCATTCAGCAGGCCCAAGATGTTTCTGTACGGGACAACACACAGAGACAGTAAGGTTGAAAGCATTCAGCAGGCCCAAGATGTTTCTGTATGGGACAACACACAGAGACAGTAAGGTTAAAAGTATTCAGCAGGCCCAAGATGTTTCTGTAAGGGACAACACACAGAGACAGTAAGGTTGAAAGCATTCAGCAGGCCCAAGATGTTTCTGTAAGGGACAACACACAGAGACAGTAAGGTGGAAAGCATTCAGCAGGCCCAAGATGTTTCTGTACGGGACAACACACAGAGACAGTAAGGTTGAAAGTATTCAGCAGGCCCAAGATGTTTCTGTACGGGACAACACACAGAGACAGTAAGGTTGAAAGTATTCAGCAGGCCCAAGATGTTTCTGTAAGGGACAACACACAGAGACAGTAAGGTTGAAAGTATTCAGCAGGCCCAAGATGTTTCTGTAAGGGACAACACACAGAGACAGTAAGGTTGAAAGTATTCAGCAGGCCCAAGATGTTTCTGTACGGGACAACACACAGAGACAGTAAGGTTGAAAGCATTCAACAGGGCCAAGATGTTTCTGTATGGGACAACACACAGAGACAGTAAGGTTGAAAGCATTCAACAGGGCCAAGATGTTTCTGTATGGGACAACACACAGAGACAGTAAGGTTGAAAGCATTCAACAGGGCCAAGATGTTTCTGTATGGGACAACACACAGAGACAGTAAGGTTGAAAGTATTCAACAGGGCCAAGATGTTTCTGTATGGGACAACACACAGAGACAGTAAGGTTGAAAGCATTCAGCAGGCCCAAGATGTTTCTGTACTGGACAACACACAGAGACAGTAAGGTTGAAAGCATTCAGCAGGCCCAAGATGTTTCTGTAAGGGACAACACACAGAGACAGTAAGGTTGAAAGTATTCAACAGGCCCAAGATGTTTCTGTATGGGACAACACACAGAGACAGTAAGGTTGAAAGTATTCAACAGGCCCAAGATGTTTCTGTATGGGACAACACACAGAGACAGTAAGGTTGAAAGCATTCAGCAGGGCCAAGATGTTTCTGTATGGGACAACACACAGAGACAGTAAGGTTGAAAGCATTCAGCAGGCCCAAGATGTTTCTGTACGGGACAACACACAGAGACAGTAAGGTTGAAAGTATTCAGCAGGCCCAAGATGTTTCTGTACGGGACAACACACAGAGACAGTAAGGTTGAAAGCATTCAGCAGGGCCAAGATGTTTCTGTAAGGGACAACACACAGAGACAGTAAGGTTGAAAGCATTCAGCAGGGCCAAGATGTTTCTGTATGGGACAACACACAGAGACAGTAAGGTTGAAAGTATTCAGCAGGGCCAAGATGTTTCTGTAAGGGACAACACACAGAGACAGTAAGGTTGAAAGTATTCAGCAGGGCCAAGATGTTTCTGTATGGGACAACACACAGAGACAGTAAGGTTGAAAGTATTCAGCAGGCCCAAGATGTTTCTGTATGGGACAACACACAGAGACAGTAAGGTTGAAAGTATTCAGCAGGCCCAAGATGTTTCTGTAAGGGACAACACACAGAGACAGTAAGGTTGAAAGCATTCAGCAGGGCCAAGATGTTTCTGTATGGGACAACACACAGAGACAGTAAGGTTGAAAGCATTCAACAGGGCCAAGATGTTTCTGTAAGGGACAACACACAGAGACAGTAAGGTTGAAAGCATTCAGCAGGCCCAAGATGTTTCTGTATGGGACAACACACAGAGACAGTAAGGTTGAAAGTATTCAGCAGTCCCAAGATGTTTCTGTACGGGACAACACACAGAGACAGTAAGGTTGAAAGCATTCAGCAAGGCCAAGATGTTTCTGTATGGGACAACACACAGAGACAGTAAGGTTGAAAGTATTCAGCAGGGCCAAGATGTTTCTGTAAGGGACAACACACAGAGACAGTAAGGTTGAAAGTATTCAGCAGGGCCAAGATGTTTCTGTATGGGACAACACACAGAGACAGTAAGGTTGAAAGTATTCAGCAGGCCCAAGATGTTTCTGTATGGGACAACACACAGAGACAGTAAGGTTGAAAGTATTCAGCAGGCCCAAGATGTTTCTGTAAGGGACAACACACAGAGACAGTAAGGTTGAAAGCATTCAGCAGGGCCAAGATGTTTCTGTATGGGACAACACACAGAGACAGTAAGGTTGAAAGCATTCAACAGGGCCAAGATGTTTCTGTAAGGGACAACACACAGAGACAGTAAGGTTGAAAGCATTCAGCAGGCCCAAGATGTTTCTGTATGGGACAACACACAGAGACAGTAAGGTTGAAAGCATTCAGCAGGCCCAAGATGTTTCTGTATGGGACAACACACAGAGACAGTAAGGTTGAAAGCATTCAGCAGGCCCAAGATGTTTCTGTATGGGACAACACACAGAGACAGTAAGGTTGAAAGCATTCAGCAGGCCCAAGATGTTTCTGTATGGGACAACACACAGAGACAGTAAGGTTGAAAGCATTCAGCAGGCCCAAGATGTTTCTGTAAGGGACAACACACAGAGACAGTAAGGTTGAAAGCATTCAACAGGCCCAAGATGTTTCTGTACGGGACAACACACAGAGACAGTAAGGTTGAAAGCATTCAGCAGGCCCAAGATGTTTCTGTATGGGACAACACACAGAGACAGTAAGGTTGAAAGTATTCAGCAGGCCCAAGATGTTTCTGTATGGGACAACACACAGAGACAGTAAGGTTGAAAGTATTCAGCAGGCCCAAGATGTTTCTGTATGGGACAACACACAGAGACAGTAAGGTTGAAAGTATTCAGCAGGCCCAAGATGTTTCTGTATGGGACAACACACAGAGACAGTAAGGTTGAAAGTATTCAGCAGGCCCAAGATGTTTCTGTAAGGGACAACACACAGAGACAGTAAGGTTGAAAGCATTCAACAGGGCCAAGATGTTTCTGTACGGGACAACACACAGAGACAGTAAGGTTGAAAGTATTCAGCAGGCCCAAGATGTTTCTGTAAGGGACAACACACAGAGACAGTAAGGTTGAAAGCATTCAACAGGGCCAAGATGTTTCTGTACGGGACAACACACAGAGACAGTAAGGTTGAAAGTATTCAGCAGGCCCAAGATGTTTCTGTATGGGACAACACACAGAGACAGTAAGGTTGAAAGCATTCAGCAGGCCCAAGATGTTTCTGTACGGGACAACACACAGAGACAGTAAGGTTGAAAGTATTCAGCAGGCCCAAGATGTTTCTGTATGGGACAACACACAGAGACAGTAAGGTTGAAAGCATTCAACAGGGCCAAGATGTTTCTGTACGGGACAACACACAGAGACAGTAAGGTTGAAAGTATTCAGCAGGCCCAAGATGTTTCTGTATGGGACAACACACAGAGACAGTAAGGTTGAAAGCATTCAGCAGGCCCAAGATGTTTCTGTACGGGACAACACACAGAGACAGTAAGGTTGAAAGCATTCAACAGGGCCAAGATGTTTCTGTACGGGACAACACACAGAGACAGTAAGGTTGAAAGTATTCAACAGGCCCAAGATGTTTCTGTATGGGACAACACACAGAGACAGTAAGGTTGAAAGCATTCAGCAGGCCCAAGATGATTCTGTACGGGACAACACACAGAGACAGTAAGGTTGAAAGCATTCAGCAGGCCCAAGATGTTTCTGTACGGGACAACACACAGAGACAGTAAGGTTGAAAGTATTCAGCAGGGCCAAGATGTTTCTGTAAGGGACAACACACAGAGACAGTAAGGTTGAAAGCATTCAGCAGGCCCAAGATGATTCTGTACGGGACAACACACAGAGACAGTAAGGTTGAAAGCATTCAGCAGGCCCAAGATGTTTCTGTATGGGACAACACACAGAGACAGGAAGGTTGAGATTATTCAGCAGGCCCAAGATGTTTCTGTATGGGACAACACACAGAGACAGTAAGGTTGAAAGTATTCAGCAGGGCCAAGATGTTTCTGTAAGGGACAACACACAGAGACAGTAAGGTTGAAAGCATTCAACAGGGCCAAGATGTTTCTGTAAGGGACAACACACAGAGACAGTAAGGTTGAAAGCATTCAGCAGGCCCAAGATGTTTCTGTATGGGACAACACACAGAGACAGTAAGGTTGAAAGCATTCAGCAGGCCCAAGATGTTTCTGTATGGGACAACACACAGAGACAGTAAGGTTGAAAGCATTCAGCAGGCCCAAGATGTTTCTGTAAGGGACAACACACAGAGACAGTAAGGTTGAAAGTATTCAGCAGGCCCAAGATGTTTCTGTATGGGACAACACAAAGAGACAGTAAGGTTGAAAGTATTCAACAGGCCCAAGATGTTTCTGTATGGGACAACACACAGAGACAGTAAGGTTGAAAGCATTCAGCAGGGCCAAGATGTTTCTGTATGGGACAACACACAGAGACAGTAAGGTTGAAAGCATTCAGCAGGCCCAAGATGTTTCTGTAAGGGACAACACACAGAGACAGTAAGGTTGAAAGTATTCAGCAGGCCCAAGATGTTTCTGTACGGGACAACACACAGAGACAGGAAGGTTGAAAGCATTCAGCAGGGCCAAGATGTTTCTGTAAGGGACAACACACAGAGACAGTAAGGTTGAAAGCATTCAGCAGGCCCAAGATGTTTCTGTAAGGGACAACACACAGAGACAGTAAGGTTGAAAGCATTCAACAGGGCCAAGATGTTTCTGTACGGGACAACACACAGAGACAGTAAGGTTGAAAGCATTCAACAGGGCCAAGATGTTTCTGTATGGGACAACACACAGAGACAGTAAGGTTGAAAGCATTCAGCACGACACAACAATAATCAATAATACACAACAATAATAATACACAACACAACAACAATAATACACGACACAAAAATAATCAATAATAGACAACAATAATACACAACACAACAACAACAATATTACACAACTAAACAATAATCAATAATACACAACAACAATAATACACAACGAAACAATAATACACTAAACCACAAGGCCACTACGTGCTAGAATTCGCTAGCAATGCACAGTGCAGAATATCAAGACAAGCAAAACAGCATAACGAAATGATCATTGTTTTGAGACAGTTCTGTTCGTCCATCCAGTGCCGTTTCTTTCCGGACACAGACTAAAACCTAGTCCTGGCCTAAAAAACAGCAAGCTCAGATCCCCAACGTAGCCTGAATGAAAACACGTACCCTTCGAGACAGTCATCGAACCTCTCTGTGGCCCTGAAGCCTATGATAGAGTAGATGACAGTAGCAGCGTAGACTGATGTGAAGCCATTGATGAAGGAGATGATCACGGCATCCTGCTCACAGTTGTTGCTGGAGAAACACAAGAGCGGAGTCCATTGAAGAGTCCAGATAGATGTGTCTATCACTATGTGTAAATATAGGATTGCGTCCCAAATGGGATCCTATTCCCTACTACATAGTGAACTCTTCTTGACCAGGTCTTATAGGGTTCTGGCCAAAAGCAGTGCTGTATGTAGTAGGGAATAGGGTCCCATTTGGAACGAAGTCGTCGATAACTCTTTGGTCACTTACTGTACAGAGTTGTAGCTGGAGAAGGAGATGAGACCTCCAGAGGCCAAGGCGAAAGAGTAGAAGACCTGGGCGCCTGCATCCAGCCAGGTAGACGGGTTCATCAACTCATTTAGCTAGGACAAGACAATCATCAATGTATACTGCCACACAACAAAGGGATCTCATACCTGAAAACATCTGAGAAACTTTGATTTTGGGGTTGAACTGTAACTTTGAGAGGAAATACGTACATCAGGTGTGAAGAGGAACTTGATTCCATCCAGAGAACCTTTGAGAGTCAGTCCTCTGATCAGGAAGATGGTGAGGACCACGTATGGCAGAGTGGATGTTACGTACACTGCCTGTGATGACAGAGAGGGTAGAATCACCTTGTCATCGATGAGGTGAACTAAGCACTGCTTTCTCATCCAATAAATAACACTAAAATGTGAAATAAATACCATGTTGTGGAAAACACTTCCAACTAAGTCTAGAATCCTGTCTGAACGGAACCAGAAGAGATGGTGTATTGTACCTTGCCAGTGGTCTCAATGGGACCGGGTATTGTACCTTGCCAGTGGTCTCAATGGGACCGGGTATTGTACCTTGCCAGTGGTCTCAATGGGACCGGGTATAGTACCTTGCCAGTGGTCTCAATGGGACCGGGTATTGTACCTTGCCAGTGGTCTCAATGGGACCGGGTATAATACCTTGCCAGTGGTCTCAATGGGACTGGGTATTGTACCTTGCCAGTGGTCTCAATGGGACCGGGTATAATACCTTGCCAGTGGTCTCAATGGGACCGGGTATCGTACCTTGCCAGTGGTCTCAATGGGACCGGGTATCGTAACTTGCCAGTGGTCTCAATGGGACTGGGTATCGTACCTTGCCAGTGGTCTCAATGGGACCGGGTATCGTACCTTTCCAGTGGTCTCAATGGGACCTGGTATCGTACCTTTCCAGTGGTCTCAATGGGACCTGGTATCGTACCTTGCCAGTGGTCTCAATGGGACCGGGTATAATACTTTGCCAGTGGTCTCAATGGGACCGGGTATTGTACCTTGCAAATGGGCTCAATGGGACCGGGTATCGTACCTTGCCAGTGGTCTCAATGGGACCTGGTATCATACCTTTCCAGTGGTCTCAATGGGACAGGGTATCGTACCTTGCCAGTGGTCTCAATGGGACCGGGTATCGTACCTTGCCAGTGGTCTCAATGGGACCGGGTATCGTACCTTGCCAGTGGTCTCAATGGGACCGGGTATCGTACCTTGGCAGTGGTCTCAATGGGACCGGGTATCGTACCTTGCCAGCGGTCTCAATGGGACCGGGTATAATACCTTGCCAGTGGTCTCAATGGGACCTGGTATCATACCTTTCCAGTGGTCTCAATGGGACTGGGTATCGTACCTTGCCAGTGGTCTCAATGGGACCTGGTATCGTACCTTTCCAGTGGTCTCAATGGGACCGGGTATCGTACCTTGCCAGTGGTCTCAATGGGACCGGGTATCATACCTTGCCAGTGGTCTCAATGGGACCGGGTATCGTACCTTGCCAGTGGTCTCAATGGGAGCGGTTAACGTACCTTGCCAGTGGTCTCAATGGGACCGGGTAACGTACCTTGCCAGTGGTCTCAATTGGACCGGGTAACGTACCTTGCCAGTGGTCTCATTGGGACCGGGTATCGTACCTTGCCAGTGGTCTCAATGGGACCGGGTAACGTACCTTGCCAGTGGTCTCAATGGGACCGGGTATCGTACCTTGCCAGTGGTCTCAATGGGACCGGGTAACGTACCTTGCCATTGGTCTCAATGGGACCGGGTTTCGTACCTTGCCAGTGGTCTCAATTGGACCGGGTATCGTACCTTGCCAGTGGTCTCAATGGGACCGGGTATCGTACCTTGCCAGTGGTCTCAATGGGACCGGGTATCGTACCTTGCCAGTGGTCTCAATGGGACCGGGTATAATACCTTGCCAGTGGTCTCAATGGAACCGGGTATCGTACCTTGCCAGTGGTCTCAATGGGACCGGGTATCGTACCTTGCCAGTGGTCTCAATGGGACCTGGTATCGTACCTTGCCAGTGGTCTCAATGGGACCGAGTATCGTACCTTGCCAGTGGTCTCAATGGGACCGGGTAACGTACCTTGCCAGTGGTCTCAATGGGACCGGGTATTGTACCTTGCCAGTGGTCTCAATGGGACCGGGTATCGTACCTTGCCAGTGGTCTCAATGGGACCGGGTATCGTACCTTGCCAGTGGTCTCAATGGGACCTGGTATCGTACCTTGCCAGTGGTCTCAATGGGACCGAGTATCGTACCTTGCCAGTGGTCTCAATGGGACCGGGTAACGTACCTTGCCAGTGGTCTCAATGGGACCGGGTATCGTACCTTGCCAGTGGTCTCAATGGGACCGGGTATCGTACCTTGCCAGTGGTCTCAATGGGACCGGGTATCGTACCTTGCCAGTGGTCTCAATGGGACCGGGTATCGTACCTTGCCAGTGGTCTCAATGGGACCGGGTAACGTACCTTGCCAGTGGTCTCAATGGGACCGGGTATCGTACCTTTCCAGTGGTCTCAATGGGACCGGGTATTGTACCTTTCCAGTGGTCTCAATGGGACTGGGTATCGTACCTTTCCAGTGGTCTCAATGGGACCGGGTATCGTACCTTTCCAGTGGTCTCAATGGGACCGGGTATCGTACCTTTCCAGTGGTCTCAATGGGACCGGGTATCGTACCTTTCCAGTGGTCTCAATGGGACTGGGTATCGTACCTTGCCAGTGGTCTCAATGGGACCGGGTATCGTACCTTTCCAGTGGTCTCAATGGGACCGGGTATTGTACCTTTCCAGTGGTCTCAATGGGACCGGGTATCGTACCTTTCCAGTGGTCTCAATGGGACTGGGTATCGTACCTTTCCAGTGGTCTCAATGGGACTGGGTATCGTACCTTTCCAGTGGTCTCAATGGGACTGGGTATCGTACCTTTCCAGTGGTCTCAATGGGACCGGGTATCGTACCTTTCCAGTGGTCTCAATGGGACTGGGTATCGTACCTTTCCAGTGGTCTCAATGGGACCGGGTATCGTACCTTGCCAGTGGTCTCAATGGGACCGGGTATCGTACCTTGCCAGTGGTCTCAATGGGACCGGGTATCGTACCTTGCCAGTGGTCTCAATGGGACTGGGTATCGTACCTTGCCAGTGGTCTCAATGGGACCGGGTATCGTACCTTGCCAGTGGTCTCAATGGGACCGGGTATCGTACCTTTCCAGTGGTCTCAATGGGACCGGGTATCGTACCTTGCCAGTGGTCTCAATGGGACCGGGTATCGTACCTTGCCAGTGGTCTCAATGCCACGAAGGCAGCAGACGTACAACAGCAGCCAGGCACACAGTAGACACAACACCATCCACCACTGCAGTCCTCCAGAGTCCCCAATGGATGTGGACGTGTTGAGTGTGTCTCTGTACCAGAAATAATCCACTGGGGAACTCCGGGCGCATTCTGAGACCAAACCTACAGAGGGCAGCAAAAACATTGTTTAACCCAAAGGCCAGTCCAGCAGCATTCTGAGACCAGACCTACAGGGGGCAGCAAAAACACTGTCAAGCCCAAATGCCAGTCCAGCAGCATTAGCCTGATATTGACTTCTGTAGATCCAGCTAGATGCCTCATAAGATAAGGACCCTGAACATTTCATCATTAGACCCCTTTTGAGGTCTTAAAAACATTTGAGAAAATTTGATTTTGTAGTTAACAGTGACTTTAAATCCATGCAGAATATGAACATACCTGTCAGGTTGGCATTGACAGGACACTGACTCCATGGCAGAGGGTTCTGGAAGGAGTTGAAGAAGTACCACATCACCCAGGCGATTATAGTGTTGTAGTACATACCCACCAGGAAGGAGACTAACAAGGAAGCGATGCCTGTAGGACACAATCATTCCAGATATCACCACATATAAGTGGTGCCCGAGGCCAGAGGAGGCTAATTGGAGGAGCAATAGAAGGATGGGCTCATTGTAATGGATGTCATGGAATTGATGGAATGGAGTCAAACATGTGGTTTCCATATGTTTGATGTGTTTGATTCGATCCATGTATTCCATTCCAGCCATTACAATGAGCCCATCCTCCTGGGCCTCTGGTCAAAATAGTTCACTATGTAGGGAATAGGAGGCCATTTTGGATGAAGGCCATAAGAAGGAGAAGATAGATACTCTACAAATATGATAACGTCACATCGAAGACCGCAGAACTTTCTTTTTTTTGACGTCGGACGTTTAACTACATACTTCTCTAACAACAGTATGCAGGGTTTTCTACTGTTTCTGTTGGACCCACCAACACCAGTCAGATGTGGGTTAATGGCCGTCCACACTCCCACACTGCCACTCCTGAGGCGCTGTCCGATAGCAAACTCCAGGTGCAGCAGTGGAATCCCCTCCAGAACCAGCAGGATCAGGAACGGGATCATAAACGCTCCTGGGAATGTGAGATATAAAAATAGGAATGACAGGTATCATAAAAGCCTGATTCCAGATCTGTATGTACTGAAGCCAACTTCTGGTATCAGGCTATTAAAGTCAGTAAAGTACACACACAAGGTCATCACGCTGCTGTTACCCCCTTTGGCCATTCAACCCCTGAACAGTCTTTACTCTGTCTCCACGGCAACAAGCATGTTTTTATTCATCACTGCCACAGTTATTATTATACTATTTCTATTTTTTTTAAATTACCATTCTCATTTTTTTTTATTTCACTAGTCCTGCAATGTTGGAGCTCGAAACTTAATATTTTCACTGTACCCTGCAATCACACCTCCAACACTGTACATGTGACTATTAAACAATCTGAACCTGAACAACATATAAGGGCATAGGGGGAGACTCAAATGGAGACACAGGAGCGAGATGGTTGAGCTCCGATATTTATTATAACAAAAGGGAGTAGGCAAACGGCAGGTTGGGGACAGGCGAGAGCTTATAAACCAGGTCCGAGTCCAAACAGTACCAGGGGATAGGTAGGCTCGAGGTCAGAACAGGCGGAGTGGTCAGGCGGGTGGATTCAGTGTCAGGACAGGCCAGGGTCAAAACCAGGTGGGCTAGGAAAGAACCAGAGACTGGGGAAAAAGATAGGAGCTAGGAAAGAAACAGAGACTGGGGGAAAAAATATAGGAGCTAGGAAAGAACCAGAGACTGGGGGAAAAAAGATAGGAGCTAGGAAAGAACCAGGACTGGGGGAAAAAAGATAGGAGCTAGGAAAGAAACAGAGACTG
This sequence comes from Salvelinus namaycush, assembly GCF_016432855.1. Classification (NCBI taxonomy): domain Eukaryota; kingdom Metazoa; phylum Chordata; class Actinopteri; order Salmoniformes; family Salmonidae; genus Salvelinus; species Salvelinus namaycush. Next base: position 125,390 of record NW_024061383.1, on the reverse strand, counting down.
GGGGAAAAAATATAGGAGCTAGGAAAGAAACAGAGACTGGGGGAAAAAAGATAGGAGCTAGGAAAGAAACAGAGACTGGGGGAAAAAATATAGGAGCTAGGAAAGAAACAGAGACTGGGGGAAAAAAGATAGGAGCTAGGAAAGAAACAGAGACTGGGGGAAAAAAGATAGGAGCTAGGAAAGAAACAGAGACTGGGGGAAAAAAGATAGGAGCTAGGAAAGAAACAGAGACTGGGGGAAAAAAGATAGGAGCTAGGAAAACCGCTGGTTGACTTGACAAAACAAGACGAACTGGCACAGAGAGACAGGAAACACAGGGATAAATACACCGGGGACTAACGGGGAAAACAGGTGACACCTGGAGGTTGGGTGGAGACAACAACAACAGAGGGAGTCCATGCAACTTAATATGTGACTTGTTAAGCACATGTTTTACTCCTGGACCTATTTAGGCTCCTTGACATCACAAAGGGGTTGAATTCGTAAAAGTTCTAGAACATCATTGCACTTTGACATTGTGGAGTATTGTGGGTAGGCCAGTGACATAAAATCTAAATTCAATCCATTTTAAATTCAGGCTGTAACAAAACAACATGTGGAAAACATCAAGCGGTGTGAATCCTTTGTGAAGGCCCCGTAAGTACAGCAGATACACTGACTTGTTATATGAAGGGGTGTGAATCCTTTGTGAAGGCCCCGTAAGTACAGCAGATACACTGACTTGTTATATGAAGGGGTGTGAATCCTTTGTGAAGGCCCCGTAAGTACAGCAGATACACTGACTTGTTATCAACAACCAGTTCTGGTCGAATTGGACCGATTTACAAGTTTTCTCACTGAAAAATGTAGTTCATTTAATCTGATTGTCATCAGGTTCCTTTGTCCACACAGGACATCTGAACACACAACATTCATTTTGATGATTTTCATTACATTTTGGGGGTTTTATTTAACTTTTGTACACCTGTGGTGTTCCCGGGTCAAAAATGACCGGTCATTAGAAATGAATAGGTGAGAATACAATTAGTGTATAAAATTGAGTTCAGGCACATGCCCATTCATCAGATGGACACACTTCCTCTCCCAGACCCCCACATGCATGTGTGTTTGAGCACTCACACACACACACACACACACACACACACACACACACACACACACACACACACACACACACACACACACACACACACACACACACACACACACACACACACACCTCACTCCCCTTCTTGGCTTCCATGGCAACCCCCACGTGAACCTTTCCCCAATAGAATCTTTCCCCCAGGGGAACCACACCTGTTGGCATTCTCACAAACAATCTCAACATTGTTTCAATAATATATAGAACTTTTCTCACAGCTCTGGTATATAAAGCTTTTTTGAGGCCTTGCTCACAATTCATTCTGTGGCAGCACAATGACCAAACGATATACTGTATGTGAGGCTCTTGATCATATATTTGATCATGACACTGGTGAGGAAGAGAGATTCCTTGTTGAACTTTGACACAAAGTAGTCTGTGATAAATAGCACAATATGTTTCATCTGAGTATTTGTTATAGTCAAAATAATCCATAAATTATGCTTTTTTTTACTCAACGAGTTGTATGAGCTCAGGTCAATGAGGCCTACAGGCCATAAATAGCAAATAGAAGTTCAAAACTTGTAATGTTCACAAGAACGTAAGTTGATAAAAAGATCTAACACAACATTAGGTGATAATATATGGATTATTATGGATTTATAATCAGCTATAATGGGACCGGGAACACAGAACTAATTAACATGAAGAGAACACAACAGGAGGGTTAAACCAGTAGCAGTTTTTTAAATTAATCCCTGATCTGAGTTTGAATTTGTTTCTAAAACAATGGAGCAACAGCACTACATTTGATCTAGGTTAAAAGTCAATAGTAAACTTAGCTTATCAGAATAGTTCAATTTAACTAGGATTATTCTAAAACTACGTTAAAAGTTTTGGGCAACATGATTAAAACCACTACAGGATCGGTGTCCCCCCCACTGGACGGTTGCGCTAACGTGGGCTAATGCGATTAGCATGAGGTTGTATGTAACAAGAACATTTCCCAGGACATGGACATATCTGATATTGGCAGAAAGCTTACATTCTTGTTAATCTAACTGCACTGTCCAATTTACAGTAGCTATTACAGTGAAATAATAGCATGCTATTGTTTGAAGAGAGTGCACAATTATGACCTTGAAAATGTATTAATAAACAAAATTAGGCACATTTGTGCAGTCTTGATACAACATTTTGAACAGAAAAGCAATAAATGCAATGGTTCATTGGATCAGTCTAAAACTTTGCACATGCACTGCTGCCATCTAGTGGCCAAAATCTAACATTTGCCTAAGCTGGAATAATACATTGTGATCTTTCTCTTGCATTTCAAAGATGATTGAACAAAATAAAAAAATAAATTGCATGTTTTTTGTCTTTTGTATTATCTTTTACCAGATCTAATGTGTTATATTCTCCTACATTAATTTCACATTTCTACAAACTTCAAAGTGTTTCCTTTCAAATGGTATCAATAATATGCATATCCTTGCTTCTGGTCCTGAGCTACAGGCAGTTAGATTTTGAGGTATGTCATTTTAAGAGTTAACTCGTGTCGATGCAACCCACCCGGAGGTGTGTTTCCTTCATTGTGACATCATGGAGTGGTCTAATTGTCTGCCACGACCTCTTTATGGACATTTGAAATTCTTATATGACATATTACTGCTATATGATTATAGTATTGTATGATATGATGAGTGCTCATCGTTCTTTATCAATGTAACAATCATCAATGTCAATAGCCCTGCCAAGATGGAACAACATGCTATTTTTACACTTTTCCCTTTTCCCAGTACTTTAGACCAGAACCCTATGGCACCCTATTCCCTATATAGTGCACTACTTTAGACCAGAACCCTATGGCACCCTATTCCCTATATAGTACACTACGCCTGGTACAGAGAGCCTGTTATGGAGAGCCTGGTACAGAGAGCCTGTTATGGAGAGCCTGGTACAGAGAGCCTGGTCCAGAGAGCCTGGTACAGAGAGCCCGGTCCAGAGAGCCCGGTACAGAGAGCCTGGCCCAGAGAGCCTGGCCGGGGGCTGGGAGTAACCTCTGAAAGTCCAGTCCCCCATCAAGAGTATCCATGTGACAGCAGCTAAACAGAGCTAGATAAGGTGGTGGTTGTAAACGGAGTGGGGGGTGTAAACGGAGTGGGGGGTGAAAATGGGGTGAGGGTGTAAACGGAGTGGGGGGTGAAAACTGGGTGAGGGGTGAAAATGCGGAAGGGGAGATCAATGGAGTGTTAACAAGACAATACTATCTAAAAGTAAACTGTAGGCCCATTACAATCTCCACATCTATCTAAACGTTTAGTCTCATTTATAATCTCCACATCTATCTAAACGTTTAGTCTCATTTATAATCTCCACATCTTTCTAAACGTTTAGTCTCATTTATAATCTCCACATCTATCTAAACGTTTAGTCTCATTTATAATTTCCACATCTATCTAAACGTTTAGTCTCATTTATAATCTCCACATCTTTCTGGTTTTGACCTGGAGTGTTTAACCCAGGTGTTCCCAAACTTTTTCTGACCTGCGACCCCATTTTTAACATGTTGATACTTTTTGATATTCTATGACAGTTTATTACAAATCAGTCTGACAGTACTTTTGACAGTATTTCAGTCTGAAGACAGTATGGTTTGAAGTGACTGAAATTACATCAGAAAGGTAGTGGGAAGTTCAGAAGACCATCAGGCAATAATTTGGTATGATCGTCTGTGTAGAAAATAGCATCATCACTGTGGGCATTGTAGATGGAAACAGAAGACAAATACTTTTGTTGCCTCCCCCCCGGAATAGACAGTGAAATGTAACTAATACAACTCTCAAGGTTAGGGAAGACACGACATAGCTGAAGATGAACAGCCAACGTTACGTAAACACTCGAACACGACTCAGCCATTTGAACTTGACTTGTATTTGACTTAAAAAAATGAATTACAACCGTGCCGCTACAATCTATAGCTGATAGGTGTCCTCACTAAGGAAACATAAACATGGGTGTGTCTATACAGGGTCTCCACAGGTCTTACACGTGTTACATCATCGATAGCCTACATAGCTGCCCTCGTTGATCTCTGCCTGACTGAACTGTGGTCATATTCATTAGAACACACTATAGAAAAACGTACCAAAACCTTTTTGCAACCGACCACACAGGAAACAAAACGTTTTTGCAACCGACCACACAGGAAACAAAACCTTTTTGCAACCGACCACACAGGAAACAAAACGTTTTTGCAACCGACCACACAGGAAACAAAACCTTTTTGCAACCGACCACACAGGAAACTAAACCTTTTTGCAACCGACCACACAGGAAACACAACCTTTTTGCAACCGACCACACAGGAAACACAACCTTTTTGCAACCGACCACACAGGAAACACAACCTTTTTGCAACCGACCACACAGGAAACAAAACCTTTTTGCATCCGACCACACAGGAAACACAACCTTTTTGCAACCGACCACACAGGAAACACAACCTTTTTGCAACCGACCACACAGGAAACACAACCTTTTTGCATCCGACCACACAGGAAACACAACCTTTTTGCAACCGACCACACAGGAAACACAACCTTTTTGCAACCGACCACACAGGAAACAAAACCTTTTTGCAACCGACAACCGACAGGAAACACAAAGACAAACGGAACTCCTATATTAGCTTTTTATTGTTATTTTAGAACAAATATTTTTTAGATTTTAGATTTTTGGAGGGAGGGGGGGGGGTGTTAGTGGAATTAAATAATTCCTCTAATATACTCATTAATTAAATTCAATCTGTCTATTTATAAGAATTTGTAAGATACTTATTAACATAAAATTGACAGGATACAGTCTTATTAAAATTAGATAATAGTGTTTATTCTCGGAGCACGCTGCCATTTGATCATTAACACAGGTTTATATACAAGATATGACATCATAGGTTACAGAATAAGTCTCCTTGTCCTGACAAATAGAAAACAGGTTCAAAAGTTCATTCCAACTTCACAGGGCACTCACATGACACACAATATAATCAATTATCCTGAAGGCTCACTATAATTTATTACCACTTTAGCAGACAACTCAAGATAATGGAAGACCTAAAAAGTTACCCACAGCCTTATCTAAACATCTCAGGGCTAAGTTGGGTCAGTTCAACCATAGTTTAATGACCCTTTCTGCTTACTTTATAACCCACAACACAAATCTCTTTTCACCAGGCGTGCAAAGTTCAATTAGTTATAGTTTTATCTAAAGCTAGGAATTGTTTTAATTATTAATTAACAAAATTCCTAACAGGGGGTCAGTTTTAATAGTGCAGATTCGGTTGTAAATTCCATCAATGTAATTGTCTGCATCATTTCCAATCCCCTATATATATATTTTTTGTATATATACACTGTACATACATACATATCTTTTAAAAATATATTTTCCTTTATTATTTTCTCCTAACCCTACCCACCCCTCTCCTAATTAGAGTAAACTAATGGACAACAACACTTATGCTTCTACTTCCAGTGTCACGTTCCTGACCTGTTTTCTGTTGTTTTTGTATGTGTTTAGTTGGTCAGGGCGTGAATTGGGGTGGGCATTCTATGTGTTGTGTTTCTATGTTGGGTTTATGTGTTGCCTGATATGGTTCTCAATTAGAGGCAGGTGTTTGACGTTTCCTCTGATTGAGAACCATATTAAGGTAGGCTGTTCTCACTGTTTGTTTGTGGGTGATTGTCTTCCGTGTCTGTGTATGTCGCACCACACGGGACTATTTCGTTTTCGTTCGTGTTTGTAGTCTGTTCCTGTTCGTGCGTTCTTCGTGTTATTATGTAAGTTCGTTTGTTTAGGTCTGTTGACTTCGTTTATTGTTTTGTAGTTTGTTCAAGTGTTCATAGTGTTTCGTCTTGTTAATAAATCATTATGTCTACATACCTCGCTGCGTGTTGGTCCGATCCATGCTCCTCCTCGTCTGAGGAGGAGAACGACTTCGACAACCGTTACATCCAGCTTATACATACTATATACATGTTACGGACACAGTATATTTTACAATAGTTTTTGGCTAAGAATATTATTATATTATTGTTTAATTGACTATGACTTTTCAAATCACCCAGCAGTGCAGAGTTAGCTCCAGGTAAATGTTGTCCTTCTTCAACCATTCCTGAACCTGCGTCCAGAAACAAGCTACATATGGACAGTACCAAAACAAGCTACATATGGACAGTACCAAAACAAGCTACATATAGACAGTACCAAAACAAGCTACATGTGGACAGTACCAAAACAAGTTACATGTGGACAGTACCAAAATAAGCTACATATAGACAGTACCAAAACAAGCTACATATGGACAGTACCAAAACAAGCTACATATAGACAGTACCAAAACAAGCTACATATGGACAGTACCAAAACAAGCTACATATAGACAGTACCAAAACAAGCTACATATGGACAGTACCAAAACAAGCTACATATAGACAGTACCAAAACAAGCTACATATGGACAGTACCAAAACAAGCTACATATAGACAGTACCAAAACAAGCTACATATAGACAGTACCAAAACAAGCTACATATGGACAGTACCAAAACAAGCTACATATGGACAGTACCCAAACAAGCTACATATGGACAGTACCAAAATAAGCTACATATAGACAGTACCAAAACAAGCTACATATAGACAGTACCAAAACAAGCTACATATAGACAGTACCAAAGCAAGCTACATATAGACAGTACCAAAACAAGCTACATATAGACAGTACCAAAACAAGCTACATATGGACAGTACCAAAACAAGCTACATATAGACAGTACCAAAACAAGCTACATATGGACAGTACCAAAACAAGTTACATATAGACAGTACCAAAACAAGCTACATATAGACAGTACCAAAACAAGCTACATATGGAGAGTACCAAAGCAAGCTACATATAGACAGTACCAAAACAAGCTACATATGGACAGTACCAAAACAAGCTACATATGGACAGTACCAAAACAAGCTACATATAGACAGTACCAAAACAAGCTACATATGGACAGTACCAAAACAAGCTACATATAGACAGTACCAAAACAAGCTACATATGGACAGTACCAAAACAAGCTACATATAGACAGTACCAAAACAAGCTACATATAGACAGTACCAAAACAAGCTACATATGGACAGTACCAAAACAAGCTACATATAGACAGTACCAAAACAAGCTACATATGGACAGTACCAAAACAAGCTACATATGGACAGTACCAAAACAAGCTACATATGGACAGTACCAAAACAAGCTACATATAGACAGTACCAAAACAAGCTACATATAGACAGTACCAAAACAAGCTACATATAGACAGTACCAAAACAAGCTACATATGGACAGTACCAAAACAAGCTACATATAGACAGTACCAAAACAAGCTACATATAGACAGTACCAAAACAAGCTACATATAGACAGTACCAAAACAAGCTACATATGGACAGTACCAAAACAAGCTACATAGACAGTACCAAAACAAGCTACATATAGACAGTACCAAAACAAGCTACATATGGACAGTACCAAAACAAGCTACATATGGACAGTACCAAAACAAGCTACATATGGACAGTACCAAAACAAGCTACATATGGACAGTACCAAAACAAGCTACATATGGACAGTACCAAAACAAGCTACATATAGACAGTACCAAAACAAGCTACATATGGACAGTACCAAAACAAGCTACATATAGACAGTACCAAAACAAGCTACATATAGACAGTACCAAAACAAGTTACATATAGACAGTACCAAAACAAGCTACATATGGACAGTACCAAAACAAGCTACATATAGACAGTACCAAAACAAGCTACATATGGACAGTACCAAAACAAGCTACATATAGACAGTACCAAAACAAGCTACATATGGACAGTACCAAAACAAGCTACATATGGACAGTACCAAAAAAATGATCTAATGATTCTGTCTCTTCGCAGCAAAATCTACAGAGTTGGGATGGTTATATGGGGGATACAACCATCCCAACTCTGCAAATTTTGCTGCGAAGAGACCGAATCAGAATCAACTATTTTTTATTAAAATTTCAATAATTATACAAAATTCTTGCAACCAATAAAATTGTATATATATGGGGGATACAATAATAAAAAAATAGTTGATTCTGAATCAATATACACTGCTCAAAAAAATAAAGGGAACACTTAAACAACACAATGTAACTCCAAGTCAATCACACTTCTGTGAAATCAAACTGTCCAATTAGGAAGCAACACTGATTGACAATAAATTTCACATGCTGTTGTGCAAATGGAATAGACAAAAGGTGGAAATTATAGGCAATTAGCAAGACACCCCCAAAAAAGGAGTGATTCTGCAGGTGGTGACCACAGACAACTTCTCAGTTCCTATGCTTCCTGGCTGATGTTTTGGTTACTTTTGAATGCTGGCGGTGCTCTCACTCTAGTGGTAGCATGAGACGGAGTCTACAACCCACACAAGTGGCTCAGGTAGTGCAGTTCATCCAGGATGGCACATCAATGCGAGCTGTGGCAAAAAGGTTTGCTGTGTCTGTCAGCGTAGTGTCCAGAGCATGGAGGCGCTACCAGGAGACAGGCCAGTACATCAGGAGACGTGGAGGAGGCCGTAGGAGGGCAACGACCCAGCAGCAGGACCGCTACCTCCGCCTTTGTGCCAGGAGGTGCACTGCCAGAGCCCTGCAAAATGACCTCCAGCAGGCCACAAATGTGCATGTGTCTGCTCAAACGGTCAGAAACAGACTCCATGAGGGTGGTATGAGGGCCCGACGTCCACAGGTGGGGGTTGTGCTTACAGCCCAGCACCGTGCAGGACGTTTGGCATTTGCCAGAGAACACCAAGATTGGCAAATTCGCCACTGGCGCCCTGTGCTCTTCACAGATGAAAGCAGGTTCACACTGAGCACATGAGCACGTGACAGATGTGACAGAGTCTGGAGACGCCGTGGAGAACGTTCTGCTGCCTGCAACATCCTCCAGCATGACCGGTTTGGCGGTGGGTCAGTCATGGTGTGGGGTGGCATTTCTTTGTGGGGCCGCACAGCCCTCCATGTGCTCGCCAGAGGTAGCCTGACTGCCATTAGGTACCGAGATGAGATCCTCAGACCCCTTGTGAGACCATATGCTGACACATGCACATTTGTGGCCTGCTGGAGGTCATTTTGCAGGGTGCTGGCAGTGCACCTCCTTGCACAAAGGCGGAGGTAGCGGTCCTGCTGCTGGGTTGTTGCCCTCCTACGGCCTCCTCCACGTTTCCTGATGTACTGGCCTGTCTCCTGGTAGCGCCTCCATGCTCTGGACACTACGCTGACAGACACAGCAAACCTTTTTGCCACAGCTCGCATTGATGTGCCATCCTGGACGAACTGCACTACCTGAGCCACTTGTGTGGGTTGTAGACTCCGTCTCATGCTACCACTAGAGTGAGAGCACCGCCAGCATTCAAAAGTGACCAAAACATCAGCCAGGAAGCATAGGAACTGAGAAGTTGTCTGTGGTCACCACCTGCAGAATCACTCCTTTTTTGGGGGTGTCTTGCTAATTGCCTATAATTTCCACCTTTTGTCTATTCCATTTGCACAACAGCATGTGAAATTTATTGTCAATCAGTGTTGCTTCCTAAGTGGACAGTTTGATTTCATAGAAGTGTGATTGACTTGGAGTTACATTGTGTTGTTTAAGTGTTCCCTTTATTTTTTTGAGCAGTGTATATATATATCTATATATATATATATATATATATATGGGGGATATATATACAATTTTATTGGTTGCAAGAATTTTGTATAATTATTGAAATGTAAAAAAAAAAAAAAAATGTTTTGCGTGTCAGTTCATAAACCATGTGCCATGAAATCAGTACATCGAAAATCTCTTCCCAACTATTTTGCAACCTATATGGCACAACTTTTTAAAATCCTTTTAAAAACGTTTTTATTGTTTAATTTTGTCTGGCTTGCCGTTTCAAATAAAAAACTTTTTTTTTTGCTTAAATAATTACAAAAAACAGGTCACTAGGTTTAGGCAAGACCATAAGTAAATAGGTAAACTGGGATATGACTAAAGAGTTAATCAGGGTAAACTGGCATATGACTAAATAGTTAATCATGGTAAACTGGGATATGACTAAAGAGTTAATCAGGGTAAACTGGGATATGACTAAATAGTTAATCAGGGTAAACTGGGATATGACTAAATAGTTAATCAGGGTAAACTGGGATATGACTAAAGAGTTAATCATGGTAAACTGGGATATGACTAAAGAGTTAATCAGGGCAAACTGGGATATGACTAAAGAGTTAATCAGGGTAAACTAGGATATGACTAAATAGTTAATCAGGGTAAACTGGGATATGACTAAAGAGTTAATCAGGGTAAACTGGGATATGACTGAAGAGTTAATCAGGGTAAACTGGGATATGACTAAAGAGTTAATCAGGGTAAACTGGGATATGACTAAATAGTTAATCAGGGTAAACTGGCATATGACTAAAGAGTTAATCAGGGCAAACTGGCATATGACTAAAGAGTTCATCAGGGCAAACTGGGATATGACTAAAGAGTTAATCAGGGCAAACTGGGATATGACTAAATAGTTAATCAGGGTAAACTGGGATATGACTAAAGAGTTAATCAGGGTAAACTAGGATATGACTAAAGAGTTAATCAGGGTAAACTGGGATATGACTAAAGAGTTAATCAGGGTAAACTGGGATATGACTAAAGAGTTAATCAGGGTAAACTGGGATATGACTAAAGAGTTAATCAGGGTAAACTGGGATATGACTAAAGAGTTAATCATGGTAAACTGGGATATGACTAAAGAGTTAATCAGGGCAAACTGGGATATGACTAAAGAGTTAATCAGGGTAAACTGGGATATGACTAAATAGTTAATCAGGGTAAACTGGGATATGACTAAAGAGTTAATCAGGGTAAACTGGGATATGACTGAAGAGTTAATCAGGGTAAACTGGGATATGACTAAAGAGTTAATCAGGGTAAACTGGGATATGACTGAAGAGTTAATCAGGGTAAACTGGGATATGACTAAAGAGTTAATCAGGGTAAACTGGGATATGACTAAAGAGTTAATCAGGGTAAACTGGGATATGACTAAAGAGTTAATCAGGGTAAACTGGGATATGACTAAAGAGTTAATCAGGGTAAACTGGGATATGACTAAAGAGTTAATCAGGGTAAACTGGGATATGACTAAAGAGTTAATCAGGGCAAACTGGGATATGACTAAAGAGTTAATCAGGGTAAACTGGGATATGACTAAAGAGTTAATCAGGGCAAACTGGGATATGACTAAAGAGTTAATCAGGGCAAACTGGGATATGACTAAAGAGTTAATCAGGGTAAACTGGGATATGACTAAAGAGTTAATCAGAGTGATTTTCCCCACAAATAGACAGTTTTTTTGTTGTTGTTGCTAAATCTTATCTATTTTAGCTAACTTTCTATAAAAATGTATTGTAGTAAGATAAGTCATTTATTTTGCGATATGTTTAGAGAGTTTGTCCACATCACAATCAGACCATTACAAAGTAATTTAAAAGTTGTACTTTTTAGCAATCCAGTAATATGGTACACTTATCATAATTCGGGTTTTAACACACAGAGGGTAGAAAAAGTATCTAGATCCTCTATGAGGCTGTGGAAGGATTCAAATTGTGGATTTAAAAGAAAATATGAATCATCAGCATATCTTTGTTTTTAAAGCCCTGGATTTAAAACCCCTTGATGTTATTGTTGGTTCTGATTTTAACTGCTAACATTTCAATGGCCATAATAAATAGATATGCCGATAGTGGACAACCTTGTTTTACTCCTCGTGACAGTTTAACACGTTCTGAGAAGTAGACATTATTTACTGTTTTACACCCAGGGTTACTATACAAAACTTTAAACCATTTTATAAGAGATTCTCCCAAAATTGAAATATTCCAGGCATTTATATGTAAATTCCAGTTGTACTTTATCAAAAGCCTTTTCAAAGTCAGCTATGAAAACCAAGCTTCTTGTCTTATATTAACTCACATTTTATCATCCATGTAAAAAATGTCCAATATCCTCGCCCACGTGGAAATTCTGTAAGAGTAATGTATATGCCAATTATTTGCTGATTTTTCATATTTTTAAGTTCTTACATTCGAAATGGATTATGATTGAAATGATCTCACAACCGAACCTGAAGATTTCAGTGATAAAGGTAAATCCAAAGTGCACTAGCCTTGACCTAAAGGTGTGTCCTGGCCCACCGATTAGGAAATACTAGTGTTGACTAATGTTGATTAACACTTGTGTTGGAGGGACACAGAGTTGACTAACTCTGGTGTTGAGGGATACAGGGTTGATTAACTCTGGTGTTGAGGGACACAGGGTTGATTAACTCTGGTGTTGAGGGATACAGTGTTGATTAACTCTGGTGTTGAGGGACACAGTGTTGATTAACTCTGGTGATGGAGGGACACAGTGTTGATTAACTCTGGTGTTGAGGGACACAGTGTTGATTAACTCTGGTGTTGAGGGACACAGTGTTGATTAACTCTGGTGTTGGAGGGACACAGTGTTGACTAACTCTGGTGTTGGAGGGACACAGTGTTGATTAACTCTGGTGATGGAGGGACACAGTGTTGATTAACTCTGGTGTTGGAGGGACACAGTGTTGATTAACTCTGGTGTTGAGGGACACAGTGTTGATTAACTCTGGTGTTGGAGGGACACAGGGTTGATTAACTCTGGTGTTGAGGGACACAGTGTTGATTAACTCTGGTGTTGGAGGGACACAGTGTTGACTAACTCTGGTGTTGAGGGACACAGGGTTGATTAACTCTGGTGTTGAGGGACACAGTGTTGATTAACTCTGGTGTTGAGGGACACAGGGTTGATTAACTCTGGTGTTGGAGGGACACAGTGTTGATTAACTCTGGTGTTGAGGGACACAGTGTTGATTAACTCTGGTGTTGGAGGGACACAGTGTTGACTAACTCTGGTGTTGGAGGGACACAGTGTTGACTAACTCTGGTGTTGAGGGACACAGTGTTGATTAACTCTGGTGTTGAGGGACACAGTGTTGATTAACTCTGGTGTTGAGGGACACAGTGTTGATTAACTCTGGTGTTGAGGGATACAGGGTTGATTAACTCTGGTGTTGAGGGACACAGTGTTGATTAACTCTGGTGTTGAGGGACACAGTGTTGATTAACTCTGGTGTTGAGGGACACAGTGTTGATTAACTCTGGTGTTGGAGGGATACAGGGTTGACTAACTCTGGTGTTGGAGGGACACAGGGTTGACTAACTCTGGTGTTGAGGGACACAGTGTTGATTAACTCTGGTGTTGAGGGACACCGTGTTGATTAACTCTGGTGTTGGAGGGATACAGGGTTGACTAACTCTGGTGTTGGAGGGACACAGTGTTGACTAACTCTGGTGTTGAGGGACACAGTGTTGATTAACTCTGGTGTTGGAGGGACACAGTGTTGATTAACTCTGGTGTTGAGGGACACAGTGTTGATTAACTCTGGTGTTGAGGGACACAGTGTTGACTAACTCTGGTGTTGAGGGACACAGTGTTGATTAACTCTGGTGTTGAGGGACACAGTGTTGATTAACTCTGGTGTTGAGGGATACAGGGTTGATTAACTCTGGTGTTGAGGGACACAGTGTTGATTAACTCTGGTGTTGAGGGACACAGTGTTGATTAACTCTGGTGTTGGAGGGACACAGTGTTGACTAACTCTGGTGTTGAGGGACACAGTGTTGACTAACTCTGGTGTTGAGGGACACAGTGTTGATTAACTCTGGTGTTGAGGGACACAGTGTTGATTAACTCTGGTGTTGAGGGACACAGTGTTGACTAACTCTGGTGTTGAGGGACACAGTGTTGATTAACTCTGGTGTTGAGGGACACAGTGTTGATTAACTCTGGTGTTGAGGGACACAGTGTTGACTAACTCTGGTGTTGGAGGGACACAGAGTTGATTAACTCTGGTGTTGAGGGACACAGTGTTGATTAACTCTGGTGTTGAGGGACACAGTGTTGATTAACTCTGGTGTTGAGGGACACAGTGTTGATTAACTCTGGTGTTGGAGGGACACAGTGTTGATTAACTCTGGTGTTGGAGGGACACAGTGTTGATTAACTCTGGTGTTGAGGGACACAGTGTTGATTAACTCTGGTGTTGGAGGGACACAGTGTTGATTAACTCTGGTGTTGAGGGACACAGTGTTGATTAACTCTGGTGTTGGAGGGACACAGTGTTGATTAACTCTGGTGTTGGAGGGACACAGTGTTGATTAACTCTGGTGTTGGAGGGATACAGGGTTGATTAACTCTGGTGTTGAGGGACACAGTGTTGATTAACTCTGGTGTTGAGGGACACAGTGTTGATTAACTCTGGTGTTGGAGGGACACAGTGTTCATTAACTCTGGTGTTGAGGGACACAGGGTTGATTAATGTGCAGGCCTTTGTAATCACAGACACTACTGTAGATTTGTTTCATCAGTTGGGTTAGAGCTGGGTTGGAACAAAAGCCTGCACATTCTCAGCTCACTGGAGTCGCCGAATGTGCTGTACTGTATGTTGGAGAAATGTAGTTGTTTTACTCTCTGCTTCTATCTGTGGGTCTTGAAATGAACAGTTCCCCCTGCAGGGGTCATATTCATTACAACACACTGTAGAAAAACGTACCAAAACCTTTTTGCAACCGTCCACAAAACAAGCATTTCTTATTGGACATGTTTAGGTCGTCTCTCCCTGTTTCAAGCCATATTCTTCCCTTCGCTGTGTAATTAACTTGACCACCTGTGAACCACAACATACCCAGTATGAAGTGACCAATAGTCGAAGTGAGATTCACTATATTTCTATTACGTAATAACTCTGTGCCTCAGTGGCATTAAGTCGGTGCTTTGATGTTATTTGGCAGTACGTCCAACCGGCCTCCAAACCGCAGACCACATGGTAACCACGCCAGCCCAGGACGTCCACATCTGTCTTCTTCACCTGCTGGTGTGAGACGAGCCGCACAGACAGCGGATGGAAACGGTGGGTTTGTTGCACAACTGAATCATTTCTACATGAACCTGTTGATGCTATAAAATACTGTGTGTTTAGTCACAACGTCTGTTCACTATTCACACATACAGTACAACAGTGTTAGATCATAGTTCACCTAAAATCACCCTAAATGGTGGTAGTAAACTCATCATAACGCTTTCTGTTTTTATGAGGGGTGTTTTTAACTGGGCGCTTTTCCCTGTCTCCTCTCCCAGAGAGATAATGTACTTCACTGTAAGACTATCCTCTCAAATGTATTTTGAGGGATAAAACTTGCCAAACGAGATCAACGAGGACTTAAATGTTTTGCATAGCCAGCTGTGAGATATATTTGTATTTTTTTAAATATATATAAAAAAAAAAAAAAAAAAATCTGTAATTTAATTTCACATTTTTAGAATGAGTGTTCTTAGCTAGAATCATTGGTAATAATCTACACAACATCTGGCCCTTTTATCCTTTAACTGAAATCTCTGAATTTCCATGACTGAATAACTATCTGTTTATATGGATCAACTAGTGTTAGAGTACAAACACGTTCCTCTCTTTTAAGATATTGTTTTACAGCTCTATGTGATTTCTACAGTTCCAATATGAGAAAGCTCCAGAAATGTAGTTATTGACACATTTCACACTCTTGAAATGAATCGCTCTGTTACAGTTACCTGAACCATTCCTACAGTAGGAGTCATTACAGTAGTCATATGTACGAGTCATTACAGCATGTCATATGTAGGAGTCATTACAGTAGGGCCTATGTAGCAGTGATTACAGAAGTCATGTGTAGGAGTCATTACAGCATGTCATATGTACGAGTCATTACAGTAGGCCTATGTAGGAGTCATTACAGTAGTCCTATGTAGGAGTCATTAAAATAGTCCTATGTAGGAGTCATTACAGTAGTAATATGTACGAGTCATTACAGTAGGTCCTATGTAGGAGTCATTACAGCATGTCATATGTAGGAGTCATTAAAAGTAGGGCCTTTGTAGGAGTCATTACAGTAGGGCCTATGTAGGAGTCATTACAGTAGGCCCATGTAGGAGTAATTACAGTAGACCTATGTAGGAGTCATTACAGTAGGTCTATGTAGGAGTCATTGCAGTAGGTCTATGTAGGAGTCATAACAGTAGGGCCTTTGTAGGAGTCATTACAGTAGCCCTGTGTAAGAATCATTACAGTAGGCCTATGTAGGAGTCATTACAGTAGTCCTATGTAGGAGTCATTACAGTAGTCCTGTGTAAGAGTCATTACAGTAGGCCTATGTAGGAGTCATTACAGTAGGACCTGTGTAGAAGTCATTACATTAGGCCTATGTAGGAGTCATTACAGTAGTCCTGTGTAAGAGTCATTACAGTAGGTTTATGTAGGAGCCATTACAGTAGTCCTGTGTAGGAGTCATTACAGTAGGGCTATGTAAGAGTCATTACAGTAGTCCTATGTGGGAGTCATTATTGTGCAGACCTAAGTGTAATCAACCAACCACAATAAAATACAGTGGATCCACATAAAAATGTATTACTTTCAGCGTTCGTTCTTCTACTACACCCTCACCCTTAACCCACACAACTCTCCAAGGGCTGGTTTCCCAGACACAAAATAAACCTAGTCTTGGACTAAAAAGCACTGTCAATTAAAATGCCCCATTAAACATGTTATATTGTCCAGGACTGGGCTTAATCTGTGTCCGGGAAACCAGCCCCAACTGTATAGCATAACCTACCTCCTCCATGGCTCTGACACAGGTAAGGGAACCTCCACACGTTCCCCAGCCCCACACAGAAGCCCACACAGGTCAGCATGTACTGGGTCTTGTTGTCCCATTTGGGCCTGTCCCCAGCCTCCTCTTTCTCCATCCTTTCCAGCTCCTGGTGGGACGGGATCCGGTCATCCAGACCTGGGTTGGGCAGCTTGGGGAATCTCATGGTGGCCGGCTGGCAGGCTGTGGGGATCAGGAGGAGATCAGGTATCAGCCTAGAGAAAGCAGGTAATATCCACTAGGTATCTGCTGCTCATCAGGTATCAGCCTAGAGAAAGCAGGTAATATCCACTAGGTATCTGCTGCTCATCAGGTTTCAGCCTAGAGAAGACAGGTAATATCCACTAGGTATCTGCTGCTCATCAGGTTTCAGCCTAGAGAAAGCAGATAATATCCACTAGGTATATGCTGCTCATCAGGTTTCAGCCTAGAGAAAGCAGGTAATATCCACTAGGTATATGCTGCTCATCAGGTTTCAGCCTAGAGAAAGCAGGTAATATCCACTAGGTATCTGCTGCTCCCACAACAAGAGATGTTTCCTGAGTGGGTAGTCGTCAGTCACAGAAAGAGACAGCAGAGGTGTGTGACAGTCACTTGTGCCCTTTAGTCTTTCTTTGTCTCCCTCTCTCTCTCTCTCTGTTTCTCTCTCTGTCTCTGTCTCTCTCTTTCTCTCTCTCTCTCTCATGTGCTGTCACTCTTTGTGTGGCGGGAATGAGTGGTACTGGCAAGCTCACCTTTTACCCATTGGTATCTGTGGTGCCATCTCTTGACCTGGTGATAACTATCCTCTATCAGCAAATAGATAGACATGGGAGATGGGGAGCAACGGGAGAACGTGTGTGTGGGCCATGTGTGTATATTTATTGGGTGGAATAGGATTTGGTGAGGCTGCCTTCCCAAATTAATGAATGACTGCCTTTTGAATCATTTACCTAAACATCATACGATTATCAAATATATGGCCAATTTGATATGTTCTCTACAAAGTACAGATAAGGTTGAAAAGATAACCTTCAGATGATAAAGACTGAACACAAACAGATAATCTTTGAATACTTCTAAATCAACAACGCAATTCCCTAACTGTTTTACAGAAAGTTTATGCAGTTCCACATACAGACGTTTTTAGTTGCCACACAATAATTCATATATATATATTTTTTTCATCACTGGTTAATCTTGATATTTCAGAAAATATACTGAATCTGTTTGAAAAATCCATGTTTTATTATTGAAGTGTTACAATTGAACTGTAATTGTTGATGTCGTTATCTTACTTTTCTTTAGCAACAGCGGCGATGTCCTTCATTATAATGAAGCTTATTTATATTGGATATGAATATGCAAGTTATTGACAAACAAATCTTCACAACTGAAAAAAACGCATATGGTAATTAAATTAACCTTTACACTTTGAATATCAATTTACAAGATCAGGAAATAGAGAATGGACAATTCCTTGTTATACAAATGGTCAGTACCTTTATGGTTTTGTCAACAAGTGGACGTTTCCTAGTCCAAGCTGAAGTAGGTTAAGAGCCTTAGAGAATATGTTGTTATCACTAACCCAAGCTAAAGCATGAAACACACAGAGAACCTCACTGCCGACAGACTGCCGATAGGTCGGCGTACTTATCAGTGGGGGGGTGTTCCTTTTCTTGCTAGAACAAGTGCCGACCCGTTAGTGACGAACCTACAGATTCTACTTGTAGAATCGCAATGCTCGTCAGTGGCCAACAACTCGTCAGGGGCCAACAACTCGTCAGGGGCCAACAACTCGTCAGTGGCCAACACGTGGGGGAACCCCCTACAGCCCGGGTAGCCAGTCACACTACAGACAGTACAGACAGTACAGTAGGAAGATACAGTACCAATCAAAAGTTTGGACACACCTACTCATTACAGTTTTTGTGTGTTTTTTAAACTATTTTCAAAACTATAAAATGGACTTGGTCTTTCCAAATAGGGCTATCTTCTGTTACAACCTGATCTGTTTCACCTGTCTTTGTGCCTGTCTCCACCCCCAACATGTGTCTTCCATCTCCCCTCATTATCCCCTGTGTATTTATACCGGTGTTCTCTGTTTGTCTGTTGCCAGTTCGTTTTGTTCGTCAAGTCTACCAGCGGTTTTCTCCTTGCTCCTGTCTTTTCTAAAGGTCCTGTTTTTCTAGTTTTCCTGATTCTGACCTCTGCCTGCCCTGACCCTGATCTCTGCCTGCCCTGACCCTGATCTCTGCCTGCCCTGACCCTGACCTCTGCCTACCCTGACCCTGACCTCTGCCTGCCCTGACCCTGATCTCTGCCTACCCTGACCCAGACCTCTGCCTGCCCTGACCCTGACCTCTGCTGCCCTGACCCAGACCTCTGCCTGCCCTGACCCAGACCTCTGCCTGCCCTGACCCAGACCTCTGCCTGCCCTGACCCAGACCTCTGCCTGCCCTGACCCTGATCTCTGCCTGCCCTGACCCAGACCTCTGCCTGCCCTGACCCTGATCTCTGCCTACCCTGACCCTGACCTCTGCTGCCCTGACCCAGACCTCTGCCTGCCCTGACCCTGACCTCTGCCTGCCCTGACTCTGACCTCTGCCTGCCCTGACCCAGACCTCTGCCTGACCCTGACCCAGACCTCTGCCTGCCCTGACCCTGACCCTGACCTCTGCCTGCCCTGACCCAGACCTCTGCCTGACCCTGACCCAGACCTCTGCCTGCCCTGACTCTGACCTCTGCCTGACCCTGACCCAGACCTCTGCCTGCCCTGACCCTGACCCTGACCTCTGCCTGCCCTGACCCAGACCTCTGCCTGCCCTGACCCTGACCTCTGCCTGCCCTGACCCTGACCTCTGCCTGCCCTGACCCTGACCTCTGCCTGCCCTGACCCTGACCTCTGCCTGCCCTGACCCAGAACTCTGCCTGCCCTGACCCAGACCTCTGCCTGCCCTGACCCAGACCTCTGCCTGCCCTGACCCAGACCTCTGCCTGCCCTGACCCTGACCTCTGCCTGCCCTGACCTCTGCCTGCCCTGACCCTGACCTCTGCCTGCCCTGACCCAGAACTCTGCCTGCCCTGACCCAGACCTCTGCCTGCCCTGACCCAGACCTCTGCCTGCCCTGACCCAGACCTCTGCCTGCCCTGACCCTGACCTCTGCCTGCCCTGACCTCTGCCTGCCCTGACCCTGACCTCTGCTGCCCTGACCCAGACCTCTGCCTGCCCTGACCCTGACCTCTGCCTGCCCTGACTCTGACCTCTGCCTGCCCTGACCCTGACCTCTGCCTGCCCTGACCCTGATCTCTGCCTGCCCTGACCCTGACCTCTGCCTGCCCTGACCCTGACCCTGACCTCTGCCTGCCCTGACCCTGACCTCTGCCTGCCCTGACCCAGACCTCTGCCTGCCCTGACCCTGACCCTGACCTCTGCCTGCCCTGACCCTGACCTCTGCCTGCCCTGACCTCTGCCTGCCCTGACCCTGACCTCTGCCTGCCCTGACCTCTGCCTGCCCTGACCCTGACCCTGACCTCTGCCTGCCCTGACCCTGACCTCTGCCTGCCCTGACTCTGACCTCTGCCTGCCCTGACCCTGACCTCTGCCTGCCCTGACCCTGACCTCTGCCTGCCCTGACCTCTGCCTGCCCTGACCCTGACCTCTGCCTGCCCTGACCCAGACCTCTGCCTGCCCTGACCCTGACCTCTGCCTGCCCTGACCCTGACCTCTGCCTGCCCTGACCCTGACCTCTGCCTGCCCTGACCCTGACCTCTGCCTGCCCTGACCCTGACCTCTGCCTGCCCTGACCCTGACCTCTGCCTGCCCTGACCCTTACCTCTGCCTGCCCTGACCCTGACCTCTGCCTACCCTGACCCTGCCTGCCCTGACCCTGACCCTGACCTCTGCCTGCCCTGACCCTGACCTCTGCCTGCCCTGACCCTGACCTCTGCCTGCCCTGACCCTGACCTCTGCCTGCCCTGACCCTGACCTCTGCCTGCCCTGACCCTGACCTCTGCCTGCCCTGACCCTTACCTCTGCCTGCCCTGACCCTGACCTCTGCCTACCCTGACCTCTGCCTGCCCTGACCCTGACCTCTGCCTGCCCTGACCCAGACCTCTGCCTGCCCTGACCTCTGCCTGCCCTGACCCTGACCTCTGCCTGCTCTGACCCAGACCTCTGCCTGCCCTGACCCTGACCTCTGCCTGCCCTGACCCTGACCTCTGCCTGCCCTGACCCTGACCTCTGCCTGCCCTGACCCTGACCTCTGCCTACCCTGACCCTGCCTGCCCTGACCCTGACCTCTGCCTGCCCTGACCCAGACCTCTGCCTACCCTGACCCAGACCTCTGCCTGCCCTGACCCTGACCTCTGCCTGCCCTGACCCAGACCTCTGCCTACCCTGACCCTGAGCCTGCCTGCCGTCCTGTATCTTTTGGATTATGATCTTGATTACAGCCCTTGACCTGTCATTTTGCCTGCCCCCTGTTCTAGTAATACACTTTTGTTACTTTGACACTGTCTGCATCTGGGTCTTTCCTAAAACGTGTATACCTCCCCTACCTTGTTCTGGATTTCACAACTGTCTCAATTCATTTATCAGGAGTTTGTGCTACTTTAATGATGCATTTTATTTACCTGTTATTTGTCCGGCTGAAAGAGCTGAGTGGTTCTGTTGGTTAGATGTCTGATGTTACCACAGTTCTCTGCCCTCTTATTCTCTCTCAGTCACCCTGTCTCCCAGACAACTCAGATGCAACAGAGGATAACCCTTGGGTTGTAAAGGAATTAGTGAATGATTGTGTCTTTATTAGAGGACATGCCGTGCTTGAAGCTAGAGGACATTTGAAAGAAGCCCAATGTCCAGCTACTACTATACAATCTGTTTCTTACTGTAGGGTTGATTGAGATGTTCTGTCCTCTTTTGTTAAATATTTGAACCTGTCTTCTGCCAGTCGGACCATTCAGGAGAGAGCGTACGTCCCAAATGACACACTAGTTCCTATATAGAGCACTCACTTTTAACCAGAGTTCTATAGAGCACTCACTTTTAACCAGAGTTCTATAGAGCACTACTTTTAACCAGAGTTCTATAGAGCACTAGTTTTAACCAGAGTTCTATAGAGCACTACTTTTAACCAGAGTTCTATAGAGCACTACTTTTAACCAGAGTTCTATAGAGCACTACTTTTAACCAGAGTTCTATAGAGCACTACTTTTAACCAGAGTTTTATAGAGCACTACTTTTAACCAGAGTTCTATAGAGCACTACTTTTAACCAGAGTTCTATAGAGCACTACTTTTAACCAAAGTTCTATAGAGCACTACTTTTAACCAGAGTTCTATAGAGCACTACTTTTAACCAGAGTTCTATAGAGCACTACTTTTAACCAGAGTTCTATAGAGCACTACTTTTAACCAGAGTTCTATAGAGCACTACTTTTAACCAGAGTTCTATAGAGCACTACTTTTAACCAGAGTTCTATAGAGCACTACTTTTAACCAGAGTTCTATAGAGCACTACTTTTAACCAGAGTTCTTTAGAGCACTACTTTTAACCAGAGTTCTATAGAGCACTACTTTTAACCAGAGTTCTATAGAGCACTACTTTTAACCAGAGTTCTATAGAGCACTACTTTTAACCAGAGTTCTACAGAACACTACTTTTAACCAGAGTTCTATAGAGCACTACTTTTAACCAGAGTTTTACAGAACACTACTTTTAACCAGAGTTCTATAGAGCACTACTTTTAACCAGAGTTCTATAGAGCACTCACTTTTAACCAGAGTTCTATAGAGCACTCACTTTTAACCAGAGTTTTATAGAGCACTCACTTTTAACCAGAGTTCTATAGAGCACTCACTTTTAACCAGAGTTCTATAGAGCACTACTTTTAACCAGAGTTGTATAGAGCACTACTTTTAACCAGAGTTCTATAGAGCACTACTTTTAACCAGAGTTCTATAGAGCACTCACTTTTAACCAGAGTTCTATAGAGCACTACTTTTAACCAGAGTTCTATAGAGCACTACTTTTAACCAGAGTTCTATAGAGCACTACTTTTAACCAGAGTTCTATAGAGCACTACTTTTAACCAGAGTTTTATAGAGCACTACTTTTAACCAGAGTTCTATAGAGCACTACTTTTAACCAGAGTTCTATAGAGCACTACTTTTAACCAAAGTTCTATAGAGCACTACTTTTAACCAGAGTTCTATAGAGCACTACTTTTAACCAGAGTTCTATAGAGCACTACTTTTAACCAGAGTTCTATAGAGCACTACTTTTAACCAGAGTTCTATAGAGCACTACTTTTAACCAGAGTTCTATAGAGCACTACTTTTAACCAGAGTTCTATAGAGCACTACTTTTAACCAGAGTTCTATAGAGCACTACTTTTAACCAGAGTTCTATAGAGCACTACTTTTAACCAGAGTTCTATAGAGCACTACTTTTAACCAGAGTTCTATAGAGCACTACTTTTAACCAGAGTTCTATAGAGCACTACTTTTAACCAGAGTTCTACAGAACACTACTTTTAACCAGAGTTCTATAGAGCACTACTTTTAACCAGAGTTTTACAGAACACTACTTTTAACCAGAGTTCTATAGAGCACTACTTTTAACCAGAGTTCTATAGAGCACTCACTTTTAACCAGAGTTCTATAGAGCACTCACTTTTAACCAGAGTTTTATAGAGCACTCACTTTTAACCAGAGTTCTATAGAGCACTCACTTTTAACCAGAGTTCTATAGAGCACTCACTTTTAACCAGAGTTCTATAGAGCACTACTTTTAACCAGAGTTCTATAGAGCACTACTTTTAACCAGAGTTCTATAGAGCACTACTTTTAACCAGAGTTCTATAGAACACTACTTTTAACCAGAGTTCTATAGAGCCATGTAGAAGCCTCTGTATAAAGGGAACTCAAAAGGGTTCTACCTAGAACCAAAAGGGTTCTACCTGGAATCAAAAAGAGTTCGTCAAAGGGTTCTCCTATGGGGACAGTTGATGAACCCTTTTTAGGTTCTAGATAGCCCCCTTTTTCTAAGAGTGTAGTGCACTATAATAGGAAATAGGATTCCATTTGGGATGCTACAAGTGAGAACACATTACAGTGTGATGGTTGTTTTAACCCAGTGAGAACACATTACAGCGTGATGGATGTTTTAACCCAGTGAGAACACATTACAGTGTGATGGTTGTGTTCACCCAGTGAGAACACATTACGGCGTGATGGTCGTGTTCACCCAGTGAGAACACATTACAGTGTGATGGTCGTGTTCACCCAGTGAGAACACATTACAGTGTGATGGATGTTTTAACCCAGTGAGAACACATTACAGTGTGATGGATGTTTTAACGCAGTGAGAACACATTACAGTGTGATGGTTGTTTTAACCCAGTGAGAACACATTACAGTGTGATGGTTGTTTTAACCCAGTGAGAACACATTACAGTGTGATGGTTGTTTTAACGCAGTGAGAACACATTACAGCGTGATGGTTGTTTTAACCCAGTGAGAACACATTACAGTGTGATGGTTGTTTTAACCCAGTGAGAACACATTACAGCGTGATGGATATTTTCACCCAGTGAGAACACATTACGGCGTGATGGTCGTGTTCACCCAGTGAGAACACATTACAGTGTGATGGATGTTTTCACCCAGTGAGAACACATTACGGCGTGATGGTCGTGTTCACCCAGTGAGAACACATTACAGTGTGATGGTTGTTTTAACCCAGTGAGAACACATTACAGTGTGATGGATGTTTTAACCCAGTGAGAACACATTACAGTGTGATGGATGTTTTAACCAAGGGTGAACACATTACAGTGTGATGGTTGTTTTAACCCAGTGAGAACACATTACAGTGTGATGGTCGTTTTAACCCAGTGAGAACACATTACAGTGTGATGGTTGTTTTAACCCAGTGAGAACACATTACAGTGTGATGGTTGTTTTAACCCAGTGAGAACACATTACAGTGTGATGGTTGTTTTAACCCAGTGAGAACACATTACAGTGTGATGGTTGTTTTAACCCAGTGAGAACACATTACAGCGTGATGGTTGTTTTAACCCAGTGAGAACACATTACAGTGTGATGGTTGTTTTAACGCAGTGAGAACACATTACAGTGTGATGGATGTTTTCACCCAGTGAGAACACATTACGGCGTGATGGATGTTTTAACCCAGTGAGAACACATTACAGTGTGATGGATGTTTTAACCAAGGGAGAACACATTACAGTGTGATGGTTGTTTTAACCCAGTGAGAACACATTACAGTGTGATGGTCGTTTTAACCCAGTGAGAACACATTACAGCGTGATGGTTGTTTTAACCCAGTGAGAACACATTACAGTGTGATGGTTGTTTTAACCCAGTGAGAACACATTACAGTGTGATGGTTGTTTTAACCCAGTGAGAACACATTACAGGGTGATGGTTGTTTTAACCCAGTGAGAACACATTACAGCGTGATGGATGTTTTCACCCAGTGAGAACACATTACAGCGTGATGGATGTTTTAACCCAGTGAGAACACATTACAGTGTGATGGATGTTTTAATGCAGTGAGAACACATTACAGTGTGATGGTTGTTTTAACCCAGTGAGAACACATTACAGCGTGATGGTTGTTTTAACCCAGTGAGAACACATTACAGTGTGATGTTTGTTTTAACGCAGTGAGAACACATTACAGCGTGATGGTTGTTTTAACCCAGTGAGAACACATTACAGTGTGATGGTTGTTTTAACCCAGTGAGAACACATTACAGCGTGATGGATGTTTTCACCCAGTGAGAACACATTACGGCGTGATGGTCGTGTTCACCCAGTGAGAACACATTACAGTGTGATGGATGTTTTCACCCAGTGAGAACACATTACAGTGTGATGGTTGTTTTAACCCAATGAGAACATATTACAGTGTGATGGTTGTTTTAACCCAATGAGAACACATTACAGCGTGATGGTTGTTTTAACCCAGTGAGAACACATTACAGCGTGATGGTTGTTTTAACGCAGTGAGAACACATTACAGTGTGATGGTTGTATTCACCCAGCGAGAACACATTACAGCGTGATGGATGTTTTCACCCAGTGAGAACACATTACGGCGTGATGGTCGTGTTCACCCAGTGAGAACACATTACAGCGTGATGGATGTTTTAACCAAGTGAGAACACATTACAGTGTGATGGTTGTTTTAACCCAGTGAGAACACATTACACTGTGATGGATGTTTTAACCAAGGGAGAACACATTACAGTGTGATGGTTGTTTTAACCCAGTGAGAACACATTACAGTGTGATGGTTGTTTTAACCCAGTGAGAACACATTACAGTGTGATGGTTGTTTTAACCCAGTGAGAACACATTACAGTGTGATGGTTGTTTTAACCCAGTGAGAACACATTACAGTGTGATGGTTGTTTTAACCCAGTGAGAACACATTACAGTGTGATGGTTGTTTTAACCCAGTGAGAACACATTACAGCGTGATGGTTGTTTTAACCCAGTGAGAACACATTACAGTGTGATGGTTGTTTTAACGCAGTGAGAACACATTACAGTGTGATGGTTGTATTCACCCAGCGAGAACACATTACAGCGTGATGGTTGTGTTCACCCAGTGAGAACACATTACAGTGTGATGGATGGTTTCACCCAGTGAGAACACATTACAGTGTGATGGTTGTTTTAACCCAGTGAGAACACATTACAGTGTGATGGTTGTTTTAACCCAGTGAGAACACATTACAGCGTGATGGTTGTGTTCACCCAGTGAGAACACATTACAGTGTGATGGTTGTGTTCACCCAGTGAGAACACATTACAGTGTGATGGATGTTTTCACCCAGTGAGAACACATTACAGTGTGATGGATGTTTTCACCCAGTGAGAACACATTACAGTGTGATGGTTGTGTTCACCCAGTGAGAACACATTACAGTGTGATGGTTGTGTTCACCCAGTGAGAACACATTACAGTGTGATGGTTGTGTTCACCCAGTGAGAACACATTACAGTGTGATGGATGTGTTCACCCAGTGAGAACACATTACAGCGTGATGGTTGTTTTAACCCAGTGAGAACACATTACAGCGTGATGGATGTTTTAACCCAGTGAGAACACATTACAGTGTGATGGTTGTATTCACCCAGCGAGAACACATTA
Source organism: Salvelinus namaycush (assembly GCF_016432855.1). Lineage (NCBI taxonomy): Eukaryota > Metazoa > Chordata > Actinopteri > Salmoniformes > Salmonidae > Salvelinus > Salvelinus namaycush. The sequence continues at coordinate 98,230 of NW_024061383.1, read as the reverse complement.
CAGCGTGATGGTTGTGATCACCCAGTGAGAACACATTACAGTGTGATGGATTGTTTCACCCAGTGAGAACACATTACAGTGTGATGGGTGTGTTCACCCAGTGAGAACATATTACAGCGTGATGGATGTTTTCACCCAGTGAGAACACATTACAGTGTGATGGTTGTGTTCACCCAGTGAGAACACATTACAGTGTGATGGTTGTGTTCACCCAGTGAGAACACATTACAGCGTGATGGTTGTGTTCACCCAGTGAGAACACATTACAGCGTGATGGTTGTTTTAACCCAGTGAGAACACATTACAGCGTGATGGTTGTTTTAACCCAGTGAGAACACATTACAGCGTGATGGTTGTGTTCACCCAGTGAGAACACATTACAGTGTGATGGATGGTTTCACCCAGTGAGAACACATTACAGTGTGATGGATGTTTTCACCCAGTGAGAACACATTACAGCGTGATGGTTGTGTTCACCCAGGGAGAACACATTACAGCGTGATGGATGTTTTAACCCAGTGAGAACACATTACAGCGTGATGGTTGTTTTCACCCAGTGAGAACACATTACAGTGTGATGGTTGTTTTAACCCAGTGAGAACACATTACAGTGTGATGGTTGTTTTAACCCAGTGAGAACACATTACAGAATGATGGTTGTTTTAACCCAGTGAGAACACATTACAGTGTGATGGTTGTGTTCACCCAGTGAGAACACATTACAGTGTGATGGTTGTTTTAACCCAGTGAGAACACATTACAGCGTGATGGTTGTTTTAACCCAGTGAGAACACATTACAGTGTGATGGTTGTTTTAACCCAGTGAGAACACATTACAGTGTGATGGTTGTTTTAACCCAGTGAGAACACATTACAGTGTGATGGTTGTTTTTGACCCAGTGAGAACACATTACAGCGTGATGGTTGTGTTCACCCAGTGAGAACACATTACAGGTGATGGTTGTGTTCACCCAGTGAGAACACATTACAGCGTGATGGTTGATAAAACCCAGTGAGAACACATTACAGTGTGATGGTTGTGTTCACCCAGTGAGAACACATTACAGTGTGATGGTTGTTTTCACCCAGTGAGAACACATTAGAGTGTGATGGTTGTGTTCACCCAGTGAGAACACATTACAGCGTGATGGTTGTGTTCACCCAGTGAGAACACATTACAGTGTGATGGTTGTTTTAACCCAGTGAGAACACATTACAGTGTGATGGTTGTGTTCACCCAGTGAGAACACATTACAGCGTGATGGTTGTGTTCACCCAGTGAGAACACATTACAGTGTGATGGTTGTGTTCACCCAGTGAGAACACATTACAGCGTGATGGATGTTTTCACCCAGTGAGAACACATTACAGCGTGATGGATGTTTTAACCCAGTGAGAACACATTACAGTGTGATGGTTGTGTTCACCCAGTGAGAACACATTACAGCGTGATGGATGTTTTAACCCAGTGAGAACACATTACAGTGTGATGGTTGTGTTCACCCAGTGAGAACACATTACAGCGTGATGGTTGTTTTAACCCAGTGAGAACACATTACAGCGTGATGGATGTTTTAACCCAGTGAGAACACATTACAGTGTGATGGTCGTGTTCACCCAGTGAGAACACATTACAGTGTGATGGTTGTGTTCACCCAGTGAGAACACATTACAGTGTGATGGTCGTGTTCACCCAGTGAGAACACATTACAGTGTGATGGTCGTGTTCACCCAGTGAGAACACATTACAGCGTGATGGTTGTTTTCACCCAGTGAGAACACATTACAGTGTGATGGTTGTGTTCACCCAGTGAGAACACATTACAGTGTGATGGATGTTTTCACCCAGTGAGAACACATTACAGCGTGATGGTTGTTTTAACCCAGTGAGAACACATTACAGTGTGATGGATGTTTTAAACCAGTGAGAACACATTACAGTGTGATGGATGTTTTCACCCAGTGAGAACACATTACAGTGTGATGGTTGTTTTAACCCAGTGAGAACACATTACAGTGTGATGGTTGTTTTAACCCAGTGAGAACACATTACAGTGTGATGGTTGTGTTCACCCAGTGAGAACACATTACAGCGTGATGGTTGTTTTAACCCAGTGAGAACACATTACAGTGTGATGGTTGTTTTAACCCAGTGAGAACACATTACAGTGTGATGGTTGTTTTAACCCAGTGAGAACACATTACAGTGTGATGGTTGTTTTAACCCAGTGAGAACACATTACAGTGTGATGGTTGTTTTAACCCAGTGAGAACACATTACAGCGTGATGGTTGTTTTAACCCAGTGAGAACACATTACAGTGTGATGGTTGTTTTAACGCAGTGAGAACACATTACAGTGTGATGGTTGTATTCACCCAGCGAGAACACATTACAGCGTGATGGTTGTGTTCACCCAGTGAGAACACATTACAGTGTGATGGATGGTTTCACCCAGTGAGAACACATTACAGTGTGATGGTTGTTTTAACCCAGTGAGAACACATTACAGTGTGATGGTTGTTTTAACCCAGTGAGAACACATTACAGCGTGATGGTTGTGTTCACCCAGTGAGAACACATTACAGTGTGAGGGTTGTGTTCACCCAGTGAGAACACATTACAGTGTGATGGATGTTTTCACCCAGTGAGAACACATTACAGTGTGATGGATGTTTTCACCCAGTGAGAACACATTACAGCGTGATGGTTGTGTTCACCCAGTGAGAACACATTACAGCGTGATGGATGTTTTCACGCAGTGAGAACACATTACAGTGTGATGGTTGTGTTCACCCAGTGAGAACACATTACAGTGTGATGGTTGTGTTCACCCAGTGAGAACACATTACAGTGTGATGGTTGTGTTCACCCAGTGAGAACACATTACAGTGTGATGGATGTGTTCACCCAGTGAGAACACATTACAGCGTGATGGTTGTTTTAACCCAGTGAGAACACATTACAGCGTGATGGATGTTTTAACCCAGTGAGAACACATTACAGTGTGATGGTTGTATTCACCCAGCGAGAACACATTACAGCGTGATGGTTGTGATCACCCAGTGAGAACACATTACAGTGTGATGGATTGTTTCACCCAGTGAGAACACATTACAGTGTGATGGGTGTGTTCACCCAGTGAGAACACATTACAGCGTGATGGATGTTTTCACCCAGTGAGAACACATTACAGTGTGATGGTTGTGTTCACCCAGTGAGAACACATTACAGTGTGATGGTTGTGTTCACCCAGTGAGAACACATTACAGCGTGATGGTTGTGTTCACCCAGTGAGAACACATTACAGCGTGATGGTTGTTTTAACCCAGTGAGAACACATTACAGCGTGATGGTTGTTTTAACCCAGTGAGAACACATTACAGCGTGATGGTTGTTTTAACCCAGTGAGAACACATTACAGCGTGATGGTTGTTTTAACCCAGTGAGAACACATTACAGTGTGATGGTTGTTTTAACGCAGTGAGAACACATTACAGTGTGATGGTTGTATTCAACCAGCGAGAACACATTACAGCGTGATGGTTGTGTTCACCCAGTGAGAACACATTACAGTGTGATGGATGGTTTCACCCAGTGAGAACACAATTACAGTGTGTTCTCACTGGGTGAACACAACCTACACTGTAATGTGTCAAAAAACATAACGACTGGGTAAAAACCATCACGCTGTAATGTGTTCTCACTGGGTACACAACATCACACTGTAATGTGTTCTCACTGGTTAAAACATCATCACGCTGTATGTGTTCTCACTGGGTAAACAACCATCACCTGTAATGTGTTCTCACTGGGTAACCCCATCACACTGTAATGTGTTCTCACTGGGTGAAACACCATCACCTGTAATGTGTTCTCACTGGGTGAACAACCATCACGCTGTAATGTGTTCTCACTGGGTTAAAACAACCATCACACTGAATGTGTTCTCACTGGGTAAACAACCATCACGCTGTAATGTGTTCTCACTGGGTAAACAACCATCACACTGTAATGTGTTCTCACTGGGTGAAAAACAACATCACACTGTATGTGTGTCTCACTGGTGAACACAACCATCACACTGTAATGTGTTCTCACTGGTTACACCAATCACACTGTATGTGTCTCACTGGTGAACACACCATCACCTGTAATGTGTTCTCACTGGGTAACACAACCATCACACTGTAATGTGTTCTCACTGGGTAAAAACAACCATCACACTGTAATGTGTTCTCACGGGTTAAAACAACCATCACCTGTAATGTGTTCTCACGGGGTTAAAACAACCTCACACTGTAATGTGTTCTCACGGGTGACACAACCATCACACTGTAATGTGTTCTCACTGGGTTAAAACACACATCACACTGTAATGTGTCTCACTGGGTTAAACAACCATCACTGTTAATGTGTTCTCACTGGGTAAAACAACCATCACCTGTAATGTGTTCTCACTGGTTTAAAACACCATCACCTGTAATGTGTTCTCCACTGGTGACACAACCATACCTGTAATGTGTTCTCACTGGTGAAAACACCATCACACTGTAATGTGTTCTCACTGGTGGTAACACCCATCACACTGTAATGTGTTCTCACGGGTGAAACACACCATCACACTGTAATGTGTTCTCACTGTTGAAACAACCACACACTGTAATGTGTTCTCACTGGTTAAAACAACCATCACACTGAATAATGTGTTCTCACTGGTTGAACACACCATCACCTGTAATGTGTTCTCACTGTGGTTAAAAACAACCATCACGCTGTAATGTGTTCTCACTGGGTTAAACAACCATCACCTGTAATGTGTTCTCACTGGTAAAACAACCATCACGCTTAATGTTTCTCACTGGGTAAACACAACCATCACGCTGTAATGTGTTCTCATGGTGACACCATCACACTGTAATGTGTTTCTCACTGGGTGAACACCCATCACACTGTAATGTGTTCTCACTGGGTAAAACACCATCACCTGTAATGTGTTCTCACTGGGTTAAACAACCATCACACTGTAATGTGTTCTCACTGGGTAAACAAACATCACACTGTAATGTGTTTCTCACTGGGTAACAACCATCACACTGTAATGTGTTCTCCTGGTGAAACAACCATCACACTGTAATGTGTTTCTCACTGGTTAAACACATCACGCTGTAATGTGTTCTCACTGGGTAAAACAACCATCACCTGTAAGTGTTTCTCACTGGGTGACACACCATCACACTGTAATGTGTTCTCACTGGGTGAAACAACCATCACACTGTAATGTGTTCTCACTGGTGAAAAACCATACACTGTAATGTGTTCTCACTGGTGAACACAACCATCACCCTGTAATGTGTTCTCACTGGTGAAAACACCATCACGCTGTAATGTTTTCTCACTGTTTGAACACAACCATCACCTGTAATGTTTCTCACTGGGTTAAAACACCATCACACTGTAATGTGTTCTCACTGGGTAAAACACCATCCCACTGTAATGTGTTCTCACTGGGTGAACCAACCATCACACTGTAATGTTCCACTGGTGAACACACCATCACGCTGTAATGTGTTCTCACTGGGTTAAAACAACCATCACACTGTAATGTGTTCTCACTGGGTTAAAACAACCATCACACTGTAATGTGTTCTCACTGGGTGAAACACCCATCACACTGTAATGTGTTCTCACTGGGTTGAACACAACTCACCTGTAATGTGTTCTCCTGGGTGAAACAACATCACACTGTAAGTGTTCTCACTGGTTAAAACAACCATCACACTGTAATGTTTTCTCACTGGGTTAACAACCATCACGCTGTAATGTGTTCTCACTGGGTTAAAACAACCATCACACTGTAATGTGTTCTCACTGGGTTGAAAACAACCATCACACTGTAATGTGTTCTCACTGGTGAAAACAACCATCACCTGTAATGTGTTCTCACTGGTTAAACACCCACCACCTGTAATGTGTTCTCACTGGGTAAAACAACCATCACACTGTAATGTGTTCTCACTGGGTTAAAACACCATCACACTGTAATGTGTTCTCACTGGGTTAAACAACCATCACGCTGTAATGTGTTCTCACTGGTGAAACAACCATCACACTGTAATGTTTCTCACTGGGTTAAAACAACCATCACACTGTAATGTGTTCTCACTGGGTTAAAACAACCATCACACTGTATGTGTTCTCACTGGGTGAAACCATCACACTGTAATGTGTTCTCACTGGTGTTAAAACACCATCACACTGTAATGTGTTCTCACTGGGTTAAAACAACCATCACCTGTAATGTGTTTCTCCCTGGGTGAAAACACCATCCACTGTAATGTGTTCTCACTGGGTGAACACAACCATCACACTGTAATGTGTTCTCACTGGGTGAAAAAAAACACCTCACGCTGTAATGTTGTTCTCACTGGGTGAACACACCATCACACTGTATGTTGTGTCCTCACTGGTTGAACACGACCATCACACTGTATGGTTCTCACTGGTGACAAACCATCACAGCTGTAATGTGTTCTCACTGGGTAACACAACCATCACACTGTAATGTGTTTCTCACGGGTGAAAACACCATCACGCTGTAATGTGTTCTCACTGGGTGAAAACACCATCACACTGTAATGTTTTCTCACTGGTGAACACCATCACACTGTAATGTGTTCTCACTGGTGAACACAACCACACCTGTAATGTGTTCTCCTGGGTGAACACCATCACACTGTAATGTGTTCTCACTGGTTAAAACACCATCACACTGTAATGTGTTTCTCACTGGGTTAAAACAACCATCACCTGTAATGTGTTCTCACTGGGTAAAAACACCATCACACTGTGTGTTCTCACTGGGTTAAAACAACCATCACACTGTAATGTGTTCTCACTGGGTTAAAACAACCATCACACTGTAATGTGTTCTCACTGGGTTAAAACACCATCACACTGTAATGTGTTCTCACTGGGTTAAACACCACACACTGTAATGTGTTCTCACTGGGTAAAACAACCACACACTGTAATGTGTTCTCACTGGGTAAACAACCATCACCTGTAATGTGTTCTCACTGGTTGAAACACACCATCACACTGTAATGTTTCCACTGGGTTAAAACAACCATCACACTGTAATGTGTTCTCACTGGGTTAAACAACCATCACACTGTAATGTGTTCTCACTGGGTTAAACACCATCACGCTGTAATGTGTTCTCACTGGGTTAAAACAACCATCACGCTGTAATGTGTTCTCACTGGGTGAACACAACCATCACACTGTAATGTGTTCTCACTGGGTGAACACGACCATCACGCCGTAATGTGTTCTCACTGGGTGAACACGACCATCACACTGTAATGTGTTCTCACTGGGTGAACACGACCATCACACTGTAATGTGTTCTCACTGGGTGAAAACAACCATCACGCTGTAATGTTCTCACTGGGTGAACACACCATCACACTGTATGTGTTCTCACTGGGTGAACACAACCATCACACTGTAATGTGTTCTCACTGGTGAACACAACCATCACACTGTAATGTGTTCTCACTGGGTGAACACGACCATCACACTGTAATGTGTTCTCACTGGGTGACACACCATCACGCGTAATGTGTTCTCACTGGTGAACACAACCATCACACTGTAATGTGTTCTCACTGGGTTAAACAACCATCACATTGTAATGTGTTCTCACTGGGTTAAAACAACCATCACCTGTAATGTGTTCTCACTGGGTGAACACAACCATCACACTGTAATGTGTCTCACTGGGTTAAAAACCATCACCTGTAATGTGTTCTCACTGTGTGAACACAACCATCACACTGTAATGTGTTCTCACTGGTTAAAACCCATCACCTGTAATGTGTTCTCACTGGGTAAACCCATCCATCACGCTGTAAGTGTTTTCTCACTGGGTAACACAACCATCACACTGTAATGTGTTCTCACTGGGTGAACACAACCATCACGCTGTAATGTGTTTTCTCACTGGGTGAAACAACCACACCTGTATGTGTTCTCACTGGGTTAAAACACCATCACACTGTAATGTGTTCTCACTGGGTGAAACAACCATCACCTGTAATGTGTTTCCACTGGTGAACACAACCATCACACTTAATGTTTTCTCACTGGTGAAAACAACCATCACACTGTAATGTGTTCTCACTGGGTGAAAACAACCATCACACTGTAATGTGTTCTCACTGGGTACAACCATCACCTGTAATGTGTTCTCACGGGGTGAACACACCATCACACTGTAATGTGTTCTCACTGGGTGACACAACATCACACTGTAATGTGTTCTCACTGGGTAAAAACAACCATCACACTGTAATGTGTTCTCACTGGGTTAAACAACCTCACCTGTAATGTGTTTCTCACTGGGTAAACAACCATCACACTGTAATGTGTTCTCACTGGGTGAACACACCATCACACTGTAATGTGTTCTCACTGGTTAAAACACCCATCACACTGTAATGTGTTCTCACTGGGTTAACAACCATCACCGGTAATGTGTTCTCACTGGTGAAAACACCATCACGCTGTAATGTGTTCTCACTGGGTAAACACCATCACGCTGTAATGTGTTCTCCACTGGTGGAACACAACCATCACGCTGTAATGTGTTCTCACTGGGTGAAAACATCCCTCCG
>NW_024061383.1:50000-89450 GCF_016432855.1 Salvelinus namaycush | reverse complement strand
AAACAACCATCACACTGTAATGTGTTCCCCCGCTGGGTTTAAAACATCCATCCGTTGTAATGTGTTCTCCCTGGGTTAAAACAACCATCACACTGTAATGTGTTCTCACTGGGTTAAAACAACCATCACACTGTAATGTGTTCTCACTGGGTTAAAACAACCATCACACTGTAATGTGTCTCACTGGGTGTAAAACAACCATCCGCCGTAATGTGTTCTCCTGGGTGAACACGAACCATCACACTGTAATAGTGTTCTCACTGGGTGAAACACCTCACACTGTAATGTGTTCTCACGGGAAAACAACCATCACACTGTAATGTGTTCTCACTGGGTTAAAACAACCATCACACTGTAATGTGTTCTCACTGGGTTAAAACATCCATCACGTTGTAATGTGTTCTCCCTGGGTTAAAACAACCATCACACTGTAATGTGTTCTCACTGGGTGAACACAACCATCACGCTGTAATGTGTTCTCCCTGGGTGAACACGACCATCACACTGTAATGTGTTCTCACTGGGTGAACACGACCATCACACTGTAATGTGTTCTCACTGGGTTAAAACAACCATCACACTGTAATGTGTTCTCACTGGGTTAAAACAACCATCACACTGTAATGTGTTCTCACTGGGTTAAAACATCATCACGCTGTAATGTGTTCTCACTGGGTTAAAACAACCATCACACTGTAATGTGTTTCTCACTGGGGAACACAACCATCACACTGTAATGTGTTCTCACTGGGTTAAACAACCCATCACACTGTAATGTGTTCTCACTGGGTTAAAACAACCATCACACTGTAATGTGTTCTCACTGGGTTAAAACATCCATCACGCTGTAATGTGTTCTCACTCGGTTAAAACAACCATCACACTGTAATGTGTTCTCACTGGGTTAAAACAACCATCACGCTGTAATGTGTTCTCCCTGGTGAACACAAACCATCACACTGTAATGTTTCTCACTGGGGAACACGACCATCACGCCGTAATGTGTTCTCACTGGGTGAACAAACCATCACACTGTAATGTGTTCTCACTGGGTGAACACGACCATCACACTGTAATGTGTTCTCACTGGGTGAACACGACCATCACACTGTAATGTGTTCTCACTGGGTTAAAACAACCATCACACTCTAATGTGTTCTCACTGGGTTAAAACAACCATCACGCTGTAATGTGTTCTCCCTGGGTTAAAACAACCATCACACTGTAATGTGTTCTCACTGGGTGAACACAACCATCACGCTAATGTGTTCTCCCTGGGTGAACCGACCATCACTGTAATGTGTTCTCACTGGGTGAACACGACCATCACACTGTAATGTGTTCTCACTGGGTTAAAACAACATTCACACTGTAATGTGTTCTCACTGGGTTAAAACAACCATCACACTGTAATGTGTTCTCACTGGGTTAAAACATCCATCACGCTGTAATGTGTTCTCACTGGGTTAAAACAACCATCACACTGTAATGTGTTCTCACTGGGTTAAAACATCCATCACGCTGTAATGTGTTCTCACTGGGTTAAACAACCATCACGCTGTAATGTGTTCTCACTGGGTGAACACAACCATCACACTGTAATGTGTTCTCACTGGGTGAACACGACCATCACGCCGTAATGTGTTCTCACTGGGTGAACACGACCATCACACTGTAATGTGTTCTCACTGGGTGAACACGACCATCACACTGTAATGTGTTCTCACTGGGTGAACACGACCATCACACTGTAATGTGTTCTCACTGGGTGAAAACAACCATCACGCTGTAATGTGTTCTCACTGGGTGAACACGACCATCACACTGTAATGTGTTCTCACTGGGTTAAAACGACCATCACACTGTAATGTGTTCTCACTGGGTGAACACAACCATCACACTGTAATGTGTTCTCACTGGGTTAAAACAACCATCACACTGTAATGTGTTCTCACTGGGTTAAAACAACCATCACACTGTAATGTGTTCTCACTGGGTTAAAACAACCATCACACTGTAATGTGTTCTCACTGGGTGAACACAACCATCACGCCGTAATGTGTTCTCCCTGGGTGAACACGACCATCACACTGTAATGTGTTCTCACTGGGTGAACACGACCATCACACTGTAATGTGTTCTCCACTGGGTTAAAACAACCATCACACTGTAATGTGTTCTCACTGGGTTAAAACAACCATCACACTGTAATGTGTTCTCACTGGGTTAAAACACCATCACTTGTAATGTGTTCTCACTGGGTTAAACAACCATCACACTGTAATGTGTTCTCACTGGGTGAACAAAACCATCACACTGTTTAATGTGTTCTCACGGGTTAAAACAACCATCACCTGAATGTGTTCTCACTGGGTTAAACAACCATCAACTGTAATGTGTTCTCACTGGGTAAAACACCATCACGCTGTAATGTGTTCTCACTGGGTTAAAACAACCATCACGCTGTAATGTGTTCTCACTGGTGAACACAACCATCACACTGTAATGTGTTCTCACTGGGTGAACACGACCATCACGCCGTAATGTGTTCTCACTGGGTGAACACGACCATCACACTGTAATGTGTTCTCACTGGGTGAACACGACCATCACACTGTAATGTGTTCTCACTGGGTGAACACGACCATCACACTGTAATGTGTTCTCACTGGGTTAAAACAACCATCACACTCTAATGTGTTCTCACTGGGTTAAAACAACCATCACGCTGTAATGTGTTCTCCCTGGGTTAAAACAACCATCACACTGTAATGTGTTCTCACTGGTGAACACAACCATCACGCTGTAATGTGTTCTCCCTGGGTGAAACGACCATCACACTGTAATGTTTTCTCACGGGTGAACACACCATCACACTGTAATGTGTTCTCACTGGGTTAAAACAACATTCACACTGTATGTGTTCTCACTGGGTTAAACAACCATCACACTGTAATGGTTCTCACTGGGTTAAAACATCCATCACGCTGTAAGTGTTTCACTGGGTTAAACAAAACCATCACACTGTAATGTGTTCTCACTGGGTGAACACAACCATCACACTGTAATGTGTTCTCACTGGTTTAAAACAACCATCACACTGTAATGTGTTCTCACTGGGTAAAACAACCATCACACTGTAATGTGTTCTCACTGGGTTAAAACATCCATCACGCTGTAATGTGTTCTCACTGGGTTAAAACAACCATCACGCTGTAATGTGTTCTCACTGGGTGAACACAACCATCACACTGTAATGTTATCTCACTGGGTGAACACGACCATCACGCCGTAATGTGTTCTCACTGGGTGAACACGACCATCACACTGTAATGTGTTCTCACTGGGTGAACACGACCAACACTGTAATGTGTTCTCACTGGGTGAACACGACCATCACACTGTAATGTGTTCTCACTGGGTTAAAACAACCATCACACTGTAATGTGTTCTCACTGGGTTAAAACAACCATCACGCTGTAATGTGTTCTCCCTGGGTTAAAACAACCATCACACTGTAATGTGTTCTCACTGGGTGAACACAACCATCACGCTGTAATGTGTTCTCCCTGGGTGAACACGACCATCACACTGTAATGTGTTCTCACTGGGTGAACACGACCATCACACTGTAATGTGTTCTCACTGGGTTAAAACAACATTCACACTGTAATGTGTTCTCACTGGGTTAAAACAACCATCACACTGTAATGTGTTCTCACTGGGTTAAAACATCCATCACGCTGTAATGTGTTCTCACTGGGTTAAAACAACCATCACACTGTAATGTGTTCTCACTGGGTGAACACAACCATCACACTGTAATGTGTTCTCACTGGGTTAAAACAACCATCACACTGTAATGTGTTCTCACTGGGTGGTTGTTTTAACCCAGTGAGAACACATTACAGTGTGATGGTTGTGTTCACCCAGTGAGAACACATTACAGTGTGATGATCGTTTTAACCCAGTGAGAACACATTACAGTGTGATGGTCGTGTTCACCCAGTGAGAACACATTACAGTGTGATGGTCGTGTTCACCCAGTGAGAACACATTACAGTGTGATGGTTGTGTTCACCCAGTGAGAACACATTACGGCGTGATGGTCGTGTTCACCCAGTGAGATAACATTACAGTGTGATGGTTGTGTTCACCCAGTGAGAACACATTACAGCGTGATGGTTGTTTTAACCCAGTGAGAACACATTACAGCGTGATGGATGTTTTAACCCAGTGAGAACACATTACAGTGTGATGGTTGTTTTAACCCAGTGAGAACACATTACAGTGTGATGGTTGTTTTAACCCAGTGAGAACACATTACAGTGTGATGGTTGTTTTAACCCAGTGAGAACACATTACAGTGTGATGGTTGTTTTAACCCAGTGAGAACACATTACAGCGTGATGGTTGTTTTAACCCAGTGAGAACACATTACAGTGTGATGGTTGTTTTAACCCAGTGAGAACACATTACAGCGTGATGGTTGTGTTCACCCAGTGAGAACACATTACAGTGTGATGGATGTGTTCACCCAGTGAGAACACATTACAGTGTGATGGTTGTTTTAACCCAGTGAGAACACATTACAGCGTGATGGTTGTTTTAACCCAGTGAGAACACATACAGCGTGATGGATGTTTTAACCCAGTGAGAACACATTACAGTGTGATGGTTGTGTTCACCCAGTGAGAACACATTACAGTGTGATGGTTGTTTTAACCCAGTGAGAACACATTACAGTGTGATGGTTGTTTTAACCCAGTGAGAACACATTACAGTGTGATGGTTGTTTTAACCCAGTGAGAACACATTACAGTGTGATGGTTGTTTTAACCCAGTGAGAACACATTACAGTGTGATGGTTGTTTTAACCCAGTGAGAACACATTACAGCGTGATGGTTGTTTTAACGCAGTGAGAACACATTACAGTGTGATGGTTGTTTTAACCCAGTGAGAACACGCTTCACACCGCGTGGCCGCGGCCACCCTAACCTGGTGGTCCCAGCGCGCACGACCCACGTGGAGTTCCAGGTCTCCGGCAGCCTCTGGAACTGCCGATCTGCGGCCAACAAGGCAGAGTTCATCTCAGCCTATGCTTCCCTCCAGTCCCTCGACTTCTTGGCACTGACGGAAACATGGATTACCACAGATAACACTGCTACTCCTACTGCTCTCTCCTCGTCTGCCCACATGTTCTCGCACACCCCGAGAGCTTCTGGTCAGCGGGGTGGTGGCACCGGGATCCTCATCTCTCCCAAGTGGACATTCTCTCTTTCTCCCCTTACCCATCTGTCTATCGCCTCCTTTGAATTCCATGCTGTCACAGTTACCAGCCCTTTCAAGCTTAACATCCTTATCATTTATCGCCCTCCAGGTTCCCTCGGAGAGTTCATCAATGAGCTTGATGCCTTGATAAGCTCCTTTCCTGAGGACGGCTCACCTCTCACAGTTCTGGGTGACTTTAACCTCCCCACGTCTACCTTTGACTCATTCCTTTCTGCCTCCTTCTTTCCACTCCTCTCCTCTTTTGACCTCACCCTCTCACCTTCCCCCCCTACTCACAAGGCAGGCAATACGCTTGACCTCATCTTTACTAGATGCTGTTCTTCCACTAACCTCATTGCAACTCCCCTCCAAGTCTCCGACCACTACCTTGTATCCTTTTCCCTCTCGCTCTCATCCAACACTTCCCACACTGCCCCTACTCGGATGGTATCGCGCCGTCCCAACCTTCGCTCTCTCTCCCCCGCTACTCTCTCCTCTTCCATCCTATCATCTCTTCCCTCTGCTCAAACCTTCTCTAACCTATCTCCTGACTCTGCCTCCTCAACCCTCCTCTCCTCCCTTTCTGCATCCTTTGACTCTCTATGTCCCCTATCCTCCAGGCCGGCTCGGTCCTCCCCTCCTGCTCCGTGGCTCGACGACTCATTGCGAGTTCACAGAACAGGGCTCCGGGCAGCCGAGCGGAAATGGAGGAAAACTCGCCTCCCTGCGGACCTGGCATCCTTTCACTCCCTCCTCTCTACATTTTCCTCTTCTGTCTCTGCTGCTAAAGCCACTTTCTACCACTCTAAATTCCAAGCATCTGCCTCTAACCCTAGGAAGCTCTTTGCCACCTTCTCCTCCCTCCTGAATCCTCCTCCCCCTCCCCCCCCCCTCCTCCCTCTCTGCAGATGACTTCGTCAACCATTTTGAAAAGAAGGTCGACGACATCCGATCCTCGTTTGCTAAGTCAAACGACACCGCTGGTTCTGCTCACACTGCCCTACCCTGTGCTCTGACCTCTTTCTCCCCTCTCTCTCCAGATGAAATCTCGCGTCTTGTGACGGCCGGCCGCCCAACAACCTGCCCGCTTGACCCTATCCCCTCCTCTCTTCTCCAGACCATTTCCGGAGACCTTCTCCCTTACCTCACCTCGCTCATCAACTCATCCCTGACCGCTGGCTACGTCCCTTCCGTCTTCAAGAGAGCGAGAGTTGCACCCCTTCTGAAAAAACCTACACTCGATCCCTCCGATGTCAACAACTACAGACCAGTATCCCTTCTTTCTTTTCTCTCCAAAACTCTTGAACGTGCCGTCCTTGGCCAGCTCTCCTGCTATCTCTCTCAGAATGACCTTCTTGATCCAAATCAGTCAGGTTTCAAGACTAGTCATTCAACTGAGACTGCTCTTCTCTGTATCACGGAGGCGCTCCGCACTGCTAAAGCTAACTCTCTCTCCTCTGCTCTCATCCTTCTAGACCTATCGGCTGCCTTCGATACTGTGAACCATCAGATCCTCCTCTCCACCCTCTCCGAGTTGGGCATCTCCGGCGCGGCCCACGCCTGGATTGCGTCCTACCTGACAGGTCGCTCCTACCAGGTGGCGTGGCGAGAATCTGTCTCCTCACCACGTGCTCTCACCACTGGTGTCCCCCAGGGCTCTGTTCTAGGCCCTCTCCTATTCTCGCTATACACCAAGTCACTTGGCTCTGTCATAACCTCACATGGTCTCTCCTATCATTGCTATGCAGACGACACACAATTAATCTTCTCCTTTCCCCCTTCTGATGACCAGGTGGCGAATCGCATCTCTGCATGTCTGGCAGACATATCAGTGTGGATGACGGATCACCACCTCAAGCTGAACCTCGGCAAGACGGAGCTGCTCTTCCTCCCGGGGAAGGACTGCCCGTTCCATGATCTCGCCATCACGGTTGACAACTCCATTGTGTCCTCCTCCCAGAGCGCTAAGAACCTTGGCGTGATCCTGGACAACACCCTGTCGTTCTCAAATAACATCAAGGCGGTGGCCCGTTCCTGTAGGTTCATGCTCTACAACATCCGCAGAGTACGACCCTGCCTCACACAGGAAGCGGCGCAGGTCCTAATCCAGGCACTTGTCATCTCCCGTCTGGATTACTGCAACTCGCTGTTGGCTGGGCTCCCTGCCTGTGCCATTAAACCCCTACAACTCATCCAGAACGCCGCAGCCCGTCTGGTGTTCAACCTTCCCAAGTTCTCTCACGTCACCCCGCTCCTCCGCTCTCTCCACTGGCTTCCAGTTGAAGCTCGCATCCGCTACAAGACCATGGTGCTTGCCTACGGAGCTGTGAGGGGAACGGCACCTCAGTACCTTCAGGCTCTGATCAGGCCCTACACCCAAACAAGGGCACTGCGTTCATCCACCTCTGGCCTGCTCGCCTCCCTACCACTGAGGAAGTACAGTTCCCGCTCAGCCCAGTCAAAACTGTTCGCCGCTCTGGCACCCCAATGGTGGAACAAACTCCCTCACGACGCCAGGACAGCGGAGTCAATCACCACCTTCCGGAGACACCTGAAACCCCACCTCTTTAAGGAATACCTAGGATAGGATAAAGTAATCCTTCTGACCCCCCCCCCCCCCCCCTTAAAAGATTTAGATGCACTATTGTAAAGTGGCTGTTCCACTGGATGTCATAAGGTGAATGCACCAATTTGTAAGTCGCTCTGGATAAGAGCGTCTGCTAAATGACTTAAATGTAAATGTAATTACAGTGTGATGGTTGTGTTCACCCAGGGAGAACACATTACAGCGTGATGGTTGTGTTCACCCAGTGAGAACACATTACAGTGTGATGGTTGTGTTCACCCAGTGAGAACACATTACAGCGTGATGGTCGTGTTCACCCAGTGAGAACACATTACAGTGTGATGGTTGTGTTCACCCAGTGAGAACACATTACAGTGTGATGGTCGTGTTCACCCAGTGAGAACACATTACAGTGTGATGGTTGTTTTAACCCAGTGAGAACACATTACAGTGTGATGGTCGTGTTCACCCAGTGAGAACACATTACAGTGTGATGGTCGTGTTCACCCAGTGAGAACACATTACAGTGTGATGGTTGTTTTAACCCAGTGAGAACACATTACAGTGTGATGGTTGTGTTCACCCAGTGAGAACACATTACAGTGTGATGGTCGTGTTCACCCAGTGAGAACACATTACAGCGTGATGGTTGTGTTCACCCAGTGAGAACACATTACAGCGTGATGGTTGTTTTAACCCAGTGAGAACACATTACAGTGTGATGGTCGTGTTCACCCAGGGAGAACACATTACGTAAAGGATAATCAACGAGGCTCTATGCATTCTATTGAAAATAATGAACGATGTGGAAGGCGCTAGCGGAGTCGAACCGACTTATCACAGAGTTGTATTATTTTCCAGAGAACGCATAGAGCCCCGAGGTAAACCCTTTAATACCATGGCTATAATTTAACACATTTTACCACTAAAAATGTCTTCAATATCCACTGAACTAGCTAGCAAGTTTACTAAATAGCTACAGTGGTTGCCGTGGTAACCAAACAGACTTGCTAGTTTAGCTAACCGAACCATCAGTCCTAGCTTGCTATTATGAAAATCGGATTTAATAATTAGCAATACTGTTTTCAATTCGACTGTTGCTTTCAAAAGCAGCTCAAACAAAACTGGTAAAAATGAACGATAGCCATTGAATTATTCTACCATGTAAATATACCGTGCCTTGGCGGGGGGGGGGGGGGGGGGTGGTATAGGACCAATATACAACAGCTAAGGGCTGTTCTCAAGCACATTCAAGCACGTTGTAAAAAATAAATGTTTTGTCTTCTGTGGTATACGGTCTCATATACCACAGCTTTCAGCCAATCAGCAATCATGTTTCAAACAACCCAGTTTATAGTGGTAAAAAAGTGTGATAATGTTTTCATCCAATGAGAACACATTACAGCGTGATCATGGTTGGATTCATCCAATGAGAACACATTACAGCGTGATCATGGTTGGATTCATCCAATGAGAACACATTACAGCGTGATCATGGTTGGATTCATCCAATGAGAACACATTACAGCGCGATCATGGTTGGATTCAAGGCATTAAGACTATGCTGTATGCAGAAATACTCAGACACTGGAATTCAATCAAACTGTCCACTCCAACGTTTGCAGAACTTAGGTAACAAACTACTTAAACTTCTTGAGAACTGTAACCTCCTTTGAGCTTCTTCAGCGGCAACGTAAATATACTCCCTCATTGCAAGTTAGATTGAATTACAACTTCTACGATGCTGGTGAATGAGCAACAGTATGCCAGAAGAGTTCACCATTTTCTTTGAAATCAGACGCAGTCCTCGCTGTTGCGTTAATACCAAAGAGAGGGCGGGACGGATGTTCTCTATCTCTAAACGAGACACCAGCTGCCCCATGCAGACTGATCCACCGGCTGCCCCATGCAGACTGATCCACCGGCTGCCCCATGCAGACTGATCCACCGGCTGCCCCATGCAGACTGATCCACCGGCTGCCCCATGCAGACTGATCCACCGGCTGCCCCATGTAGACTGATCCACCGGCTGTCCTATGCAGACTGATCCACCGGCTGCCCCATGCAGACTGATCCACCGGCTGCCCCATGCAGACTGATACACCGGCTGCCCCATGCAGACTGATCCACCTGCTGCCCCATGCAGACTGATCCACCAGCTGCCCCATGCAGACTGATCCACCAGCTGCCCCATGCAGACTGATCCACCAGCTGCCCCATGCAGACTGATCTACCAACTGCCCCATGCAGACTGATCCACCAGCTGCCCCAAGCAGACTGATCCACCAGCTGCCCCATGTAGACTGATCCGCCGGCTGCCCCATGCAGACTGATCCACCAGCTGCCCCATGCAGACTGATCCACCGGCTGCCCTATGCAGACTGATCTCTCGCTCAATTCAATTCAAAGGTCTTTATTGACATGGGCAACATATGTTTGCCAAAGCAAGTGAAGTAGAAAATAAACGAAAGTGAAATAAACAATAAAAAATGAACAGTAAACATTACACTGACAAAAGTTTCAAAGGAATAGAGACATTTAAAATGTCATATTAGGGCTATGCACAGTGTTGTAGCACAAAAAGGGAAAATAAATCAACATAAATATGGATTGTATTTACACTGAACAAAAACATGCAACAATTTCAACAAGTTAAAGTTCATATAAGGAAATCAGTCAATTTAAATACATGAATTAAGTACTAATCTATGGATTTCACATGACTGGGCAGGGGCGTAGCCATGGGTGGGTCTGGGAGGGCATATGCCCACCCACTGGGGAGCCAGGCACAGCCAATCAGAATGAGTTTTTCCCCACAAAAGGGCTTTATTACAAACAGAAATACTCCTCAGTTTCATCAGCAGCCTGAGTGGCTGGTCTCAGACAATCCCGCAGGTGAAGAAGCCAGATGTTGAGGTCCTGGGCTGGCGTTTACACGTGGTCTGCAGTTGTGAGGCCGGTTGGACATACTGACAAATTCTCTAAAACGACGTTGGAGAGAAATGAACATTCAATTCTCTGGCGGCAACAGCTCTGGTGGACATTCCTGCAGTCAGCATGCCAATTGCACACCTCCCTAAAATATTATGACATATGTGGCATTGTGTTGTGTGACAAAACGGCACATTTTAGAATGGCCTTTTATTGTCCCCCAGCACAAGGTGCACCTGTGTAATGATCATGCTGTTTAATCAGCTTCTTGATATGTCACACCTGTCAGGTGGATGGATTATCTTAGCAAAGGAGTAATGCTCACTAACAGATGTAATCAAATTTGTGCACAACATTTGAGAGAAATAAGCTTTTTGTACGTATGGAACATTTCTGGGATATTTCTATATTTCTGATCATTTCAGCTCATGAAACACTTTACATGTTACCTTTATATTTTTGTTCGTTGTACAATGGTGTTTGTTCTTCACTGTTTGCCCTTTTTCTTGTGGCAACCGGTCACACATCTCTCTCCCTCTCTAGCAGCTTGCTTGTTGTCATTGGCCACCTGCTGTGACAAGGGACAGCAGCAACCATACATTAACACGGTCTCAGAACAGAGTACCTTGACTAATCGGTCCTCCCTATAGACGCACTAACTAACCGGCGGGAACCAAAACAGTTTCTTGTGCGGGTACAACCAGAGAAGTCGTGAGACTTCATGAGAAGTCGCCTACATGACAAGGAGTCTGCTTACATTAGCTCAACCAACCATAACGGTTGCGAACGACTGATCAAACTTTGCAACCTGCTGTTTTTGTTACGGGCAGCAGGAGACAGACGGGGAGTGCTCCTTGCTAGGCGACGCGTCTAATCATTAACCCGGGTTAGTTGCCCCTCGTTGGAGGAACTTCTTGCATGGATACACCATGGCTACGTTTGTCCAAGTCCCTTAGTGCTCTCCTCTGTCCGCATCTGGTTGTTGGGTAGATTAGATTCGTCTTGTGTCTCCCCCGATTCTACACTCAAACAGTCCCTTATTTGGTATTGTCCAGTGCCCTACCCTCCCTGGTTGGCTTAGAGATATGCACCCCTCCCCTCTCCAGATTGACCACAGCCTGTATAGCCTGTCCCTCTATGTTGATCAGTCTTTACACACCTACACCTCTGTATTGTTTGTGTGTGTGTGTAACAAAACAATATTTATCTTCAAACAATATGGTAGCGGGCTATAGTGTATAAACATAAATCCTAACACTACGTTTGTCTGAGGGTTCAGTTGTTAGACGACATTGATCCATTCAACGGCACCATTTTCCCGGAGCCGACGCGACCACCGCACTACACGTTCGGAGAGGATATCCCGCTTATCAATCAGATAGCAGGAGTCCACCGGCTACTACTTAGAGCCCCGTATAAGGTTTGCAATGTTTTAATTTGGCCACACCTATTTTAGTGTTGGATTATTACATTTCAATGTTATTTTTGTTTACTCATATATAAACTTGGCAATGTCGTGCCAGTCACACACCTTACCAGGTAGGGTATGTATAAGACCAGCCGTGCCCTCAATTGTTACATTTTTCAAACAAGGATAATTGCAAGGCTACAGCAAGGCAATGTCAACAAACTTTCACACCGTTGTCAAACATTATTAGTGTGTCTCTATTAGCACATTGCGGGCGATGATACACCGGAGCACCATTCGTTTTCAATGAAGGGAAGCGAAGTGCGCGGGGACCGTTGGTCGACGCAAGCATGAGTGTGAGGGAGCATGAACAGGGAGGGAGCATGAACAGGGAGGGAGCATGAACAGGGCGGGAGCATGAACAGGGCGGGAGCATGAACAGGGCGGGAGCATGAACAGGGAGGGAGCATGAACAGGGCGGGAGCATGAACAGGGCGGGAGCATGAACAGGGAGGGAGCATGAACAGGGCGGGAGCATGAACAGGGCGGGAGCATGAACAGGGCGGGAGCATGAACAGGGCGGGAGCATGAACAGGGAGGGAGCATGAACAGGGCGGGAGCATGAACAGGGAGGGAGCATGAACAGGGCGGGAGCATGAACAGGGAGGGAGCATGAACAGGGAGGGAGCATGAACAGGGCGGGAGCATGAACAGGGAGGGAGCATGAACAGGGAGGGAGCATGAACAGGGAGGGAGCATGAACAGGGAGGGAGCATGAACAGGGCGGGACCAAAGTTGGGGAAATATTCTGTCTGCAACATCACATTGCTATTGACCAATGGCTGCTCACTATACACTAATAAAACACGTCACTCTCACACAATATCCAGAAAATGCATTCTGTTATTTATTTATTTCACCTTTATTTAACCAGGTAGGCAAGTTGAGAGCAAGTTCTCATTTACAATTGCGACCTGGCCAAGATAAAGCAAAGCAGTTCGACACATACAACAACACAGAGTTACACATGGAGTAAAACAAACATACAGTCAATAATACAGTAGAAAAATAAGTCTATATACAATGTGAGCAAATGAGGTGAGATAAGGGAGGTAAAGGCAAAAAAGGCCATGGTGGTGAAGTAAATACAATATAGCAAGTAAAACACTGGAATGGTAGATTTGCAATGGAAGAATGTGCAAAGTAGAAATAGAAATAATGGGGTGCAAAGGAGCAAAATAAATAAATAAATACAGTAGGGGATGAGGTAGTTGTTTGGGCTAAATTATAGATGGGCTATGTACAGGTGCAGTAATCTGTGAGCTGCTCTGACAGCTGGTGCTTAAAGCTAGTGAGGGAGATAAGTGTTTCCAGTTTCAGAGATTTTTGTAGTTCGTTCCAGTCATTGGCAGCAGAGAACTGGAAGGAGAGGCGGCCAAAGGAGGAATTGGCTTTGGGGGTGGCCAGTGAAATATACCTGCTGGAGCGCGTGCTACAGGTGGGTGCTGCTATGGTGACCAGTGAGCTGAGATAAGGCGGGGCTTTACCTAGCAAAGACTTATAGATAACCTGGAGCCAGTGGGTTTGGCGACGAGTATGAAGCGAGGGCCAGCCAACGAGAGCGTACAGGTCGCAGTGGTGGGTAGTATATGGGGCTTTGGTGACAAAACGGATGGCACTGTGATAGACTGCATCCAATTTATTGAATAGGGTATTGGAGGCTATTTTGTAAATGACATCGCCGAAGTCGAGGATCGGTAGGATGGTCAGTTTTACGAGGGTATGTTTGGCAGCATGAGTGAAGGATGCTTTGTTGCGAAATAGGAAGCCAATTCTAGATTTAACTTTGGATTGGAGATGTTTGATGTGAGTCTGGAAGGAGAGTTTACAGTCTAAACAGACACCTAGGTATTTGTAGTTGTCCACATATTCTAAGTCAGAACCGTCCAGAGTAGTGATGCTGGACGGGCGGGCAGGTGCAGGCAGCGATCAGTTGAAGAGCATGCATTTAGTTTTAATTGTATTTAAGAGCAGTTGGAGGCCACGGAAGGAGAGTTGTATGGCATTAAAGCTCGTCTGGAGGGTTGTTAACACAGTGTCCAAAGAAGGGCCAGAAGTATACAGAATGGTGTTGTCTGCGTAGAGGTGGATCAGAGACTCACCAGCAGCAAGAGCGACATCATTGATGTATACAGAGAAGAGAGTCGGCCCAAGGATCGAACCCTGTGGCACCCCCATAGAGACTGCCAGAGGCCTGGACAACAGGCCCTCCGATTTGACACACTGAACTCTATCAGAGAAGTAGTTGGTGAACCAGGCGAGGCAATCATTTGAGAAACCAAGGCTATTGAGTCTGCCGATGAGGATGTGGTGATTGACAGAGTCAAAAGCCTTGGCCAGGTCAATGAATACGGCTGCACAGTATTGTTTCTTATTCGATGGAAGTTAAGATATCATTTAGGACCTTGCGCGTGGCTGAGGTGCACCCATGACCAGCTCTGAAACCAGATTGCATAGCGGAGAAGGTGCGGTGGTATTCGAAATGGTCGGTAATCTGTTTGTTGACTTGGCTTTCGAAGACCTTAGAAAGGCAGGGTAGGATAGACATAGGTCTGTAGCAGTTTGGGTCAAGAGTGTGTCCCCCTTTGAAGAGGGGGATGACCGCAGCTGCTTTCCAACCTTTGGGAATCTCAGACGACACGAAAGAGAGGTTGAACAGGCTAGTTATAGGGGTTGCAACAATTTCGGCAGATCATTTTAGAAAGAAAGGGTCCAGATTTTGCAGCTCTTTCAGAACATCAGCTGACTGGATTTGGGTGAAGGAGAAATGGGGAAGGCTTGGGTGAGTTACTGTGGGGGGTACAGTGCTGTTGACCGGGGTAGGGGTAGCCAGGTGGAAAGCATGGCCAGCTGTAGAAAAATCCTTATTGAAATTCTCAATTATAGTGGATTTATCAGTGGTGACAGAGTTTCCTATCCTCATTGCAGTGGGCAGCTGGGAGGAGGTGCTCTTGTTCTCCATAGACTTTACAGTGTCCCAGAACATTTTTGAGTTTGTGTTGCAGGAAGCACATTTCTGCTTGAAAAAGGTAGCCTTGGCTTTTCTAACTGCCTTTGTAAATTGGTTTCTAACTTCCCTGAAAAGTTGCATATCACGGGGGCTGTTCGATGCTAATGCAGAACGCCACAGGATGTTTTTGTGTTGGTTAAGGGTAGTCACGTCTGGAGAGAACCAAGGGCTATATCTGTTCCTGGTTCTAAATTTCTTGAATGGGGCATGCTTATTTAAGATGGTGAGGAAGGCATTTAAAAAAATAACCAGGCATCCTCTACTGACGGGATGAGGTCAATATCCTTCCAGGATACCCGGGCCAGGTCGATTAGAAAGGCCTGCTCGCTGAAGTGTTTAAGGGAGCGTTTGACAGTGATGAGTGGAGGTCGTTTGACCGCTGACCCATTACGGATGCAGGCAATGAGGCAGTGATCGCCGAGATCTTGGTTGAAAACAGCAGAGGTGTATTTAGAGGGCAAGTTGGTCAGGATGATATCTATGAGGGTGCCCGTGTCTACGGATTTGGGGTTGTACCTGGTAGGTTCATTGATAATTTGTGTGAGATTGAGGGCATCAAGCTTAGATTGTAGGATGGCTGGGGTGTTAAGCATGTCCAGGTCACCTAGCAGCACGAGCTCTGAAGATAGATGGGGGGCAATCAGTTCACATATGGTGTCCAGAGCACAGCTGGGGGCAGAGGATGGTCTATAGCAGGCGGCAACGGTGAGAGACTTGTTTTTGGAGAGGTGGATTTTTAAAAGTAGATTGTTTGGGTACAGACCTGGATAGTAGGACAGAACTCTGCAGGCTATCTCTGCAGTAGATTGCAACACCGCCCCCTTTGGCCGTTCTATCTTGTCTGAAAATGTTGTAGTTAGGGATGGAGATTTCAGAGTTTTTGGTGGTCTTCCTAAGCCAGGATTCAGACACGGCTAGGACATCCGGGTTGGCAGAGTGTGCTAAAGTAGTGAATAAAACAAACTTAGGGAGGAGTGTTGACATGCATGAAACCAAGACTATTACGGTTACAGAAGTCATCAAAAGAGAGCGCCTGGGAAATAGGAGTGGAGCTAGGCACTGCAGGGCCTGGATTCACCTCTACATCACCAGAGTAACAGAGAAGCAGTAGGATAAGGGTACGGCTAAAAGCTACGAGAATTGGTCGTCTAGGACATCCGGAACAGAGATTAAAAGGAGCAGATTTTTGGGGGCGATAAAATAGCTTCAAGGTATAATGTACAGACAAAGGTATGGTAGTATGTGAATACAGTGGAGGTAAACCTAGGCATTGAGTGATGATGAGAGAGATATTGTCTCTAGAAACATCATTGAAACCAGGTGATGTTATCGCATGTGTGGGTGGTGGAACTGAAAGGTTGGATAAGGTATAATGAGCAGGGCTAGAGGCTCTACAGTGAAATAAGCCAATAAACACTAACCAGAACAGCAATGGACAAGGCATATTTACATTAAGGAGAGGCATGCTTAGTCGAGTGATCATAAGGGTCCAGTGAGTAGAGGTTGGTTGGGGTCACGGCGATTCAGACAGCTAGCCGGGCCATGGGTAGTAAACTGGCAGAAGATTGAGGTCTGTTTTTAGCCACCTCGTGCGTTTCCGTCGGTAGATTAGTGAGCTTCCGTGTGGTAGAGGGGACCAATCCAATTGGCAAAATAGTTATAGTTATAGTGGCCCAAGAAATTTGTCCGATTAGACCTATTCAGATAGCGGCCGATAAGACAGCTAACGATTAGCGGGCCGCAGATGGGAGTTCGGGTTACGTCGCGACGGAGGTGCCAGTTGGATAACTCCCTCGGGCAGATAACGTCGGTAGTCCAGTCGTGAAGGCCCGGTGGGGCTCCGCATCGGCAGTAAAACGGGTCCGGATAGGTGATTGTAGCCCAGGAGTGGCTGAGAGATCTCTTTGGATATAGAGTACATCCTGATTGTGTCCTTATGGGCGGATGAATGGATATACATCAGCCACATTTGGTCAGAGATTTCATGATTTAAAGGTGCACTATGTAGAAATCGCTCCGCCATTTCCTGGTTGGTAAAATTCTAATATTTCACCTATTTTCAGTTTACTTTACAAAACAAGTCATGTGATGTGTAGAGAGTCATTGAACCATCTAAACCCGCTGTGAAATATATTTTCAACAACTAACAATGTTATATATATTCAACTGTTTAAAGCTGGTGTACAAACCTGAAAGTAAAAGATGTGAAAAACAAAACGTAAGAACGGGAAGTTTTACGATGATACCATTAACTTTTTCATATTTTACAAATCTTTCTAAAACAGAACATGGAATCAATTCAATGGATATCCAACAACAGAGGTAAGAATATGTTGAAGGTTAACTGTATATGCAGATCACATGTACCATCCTCTTCCCTTACCTCTTCAATGAATATCCCATAGGCCCATTCACATTTACCACAAAAACCAAGGTATGAATACTGTTGTGTACATTTTTAAACATCGGTATAATTACTATTTTGGGGATTTACAGACTTCACCCTCCTTAACTACACCTCTGATGAATATAACAGGAAATCTGTTCGATCACCCTGCTCTGCAAAATCATTCTGGTTATGGACACGGAGAACATCAACACATTAGCATCAACACGTTAGCATCAGCACATTAGCATCAACACATTAGCATCAACACATTAGCATCAACACGTTAGCATCAACACATTAGCATCAACACATTAGCATCAACACATTAGCATCAACACATTAGCATCAACACGTTAGCATCAACACGTTAGCATCAACACATTAGCATCAACACGTTAGCATCAACACATTAGCATCAACACATTAGCATCAACACATTAGCATCAACACGCCAGGGGATATACCCATGTGACTTGGGGCTCTGCTCGTAGTTTGAATCATATTCAGATTTTTTTTTATTCTGTTAAAAAATTTACCCGAAAAGGTTCTTCAAAAGGATCTTCGAGGATCCATTAAAAGGGGTTCTTTGAAGAACTTATAGTGGTTCCTCTACAGTTTCAATTTGAAGAACACCTAAAGGATACTGCAGGAACCTTTTCTGTTTAGAGTGTATATCCATGGTATGGTCAATAAGCATACTATAAACTCAATGGGTCCTCTATTGGTCTTGGTCAACAGTTCCTGTATAGAGCTCTATGGGTCCTGGTCAACAGTTCCTGTATAGAGCTCTATGGGTCCTGGTCAACAGTTCCAATATAGAGCCCTATTGGTCCTGGTCAACAGTTCCAATATAGAACCCTATGGGGCCTGGTCAACAGTTCCTATATAGAGCCCTATGGGCCCTGGTCAACAGTTCATATATAGAGCCCTATGGGGCTCTGGTCAACAGTTCCTATATAGAGCCCTATTGGTCCTGGTCAACAGTTCCAATATAGAGCCCTATTGGTCCTGGTCAACAGCTCCTGTATAGAGCCCTATGGGGCTCTGGTCAACAGTTCCAATATAGAGCCCTATTGGTCCTGGTCAACAGTTCCTGTATAGAGCCCTATGGGGCTCTGGTCAACAGTTCCTATATAGAGCCCTATTGGTCCTGGTCAACAGTTCCAATATAGAGCCCTATGGGCCCTGGTCAACAGTTCCAATATAGAGCCCTATTGGTCCTGGTCAACAGCTCCTGTATAGAGCCCTATGGGGCTCTGGTCAACAGTTCCAATATAGAGCCCTATTGGTCCTGGTCAACAGCTCCTGTATAGAGCCCTATGGGGCCTGGTCAACAGTTCCTATATAGAGCCCTATGGGCCCTGGTCAACAGTTCCTATATAGAGCCCTATGGGGCCTGGTCAACAGTTCACATATAGAGCCCTATTGGCCCTGGTCAACAGTTCCTATATAGAGCCCTATTGGCCCTGGTCAACAGCTCCTGTATAGAGCCCTATGGGGCCTGGTCAACAGTTCCTATATAGAGCCCTATTGGCCCTGGTCAACAGTTCCTATATAGAACCCTATTGGCCCTGGTCAACAGTTCCTATATAGAACCCTATGGGCCCTGGTCAACAGTTCCTATATAGAGCCCTATGGGGCTTTGGTCAACAGTTCCTATATAGAACCCTATGGGCCCTGGTCAACAGTTCCTGTATAGAACCCTATGGGCCCTGGTCAACAGTTCCTATATAGAACCCTATGGGCCCTGGTCAACAGTTCCTGCATAGAACCCTATGGGCCCTGGTCAACAGTTCCTGCATAGAACCCTATGGGGCTCTGGTCAACAGTTCCTAAATAGATCCCTATGGGGCTCTGGTCAACAGTTCCTGTATAGAGCCCTATGGGGCTTTGGTCAACAGTTCCTGTATAGAACCCTATGGGCCCTGGTCAACAGTTCCTGTATAGAACCCTATGGGCCCTGGTCAACAGTTCCTGCGTAGAACCCTATGGGCCCTGGTCAACAGTTCCTGTATAGAGCTCTATGGGGCTCTGGTCAACAGTTCCTAAATAGATCCCTATGGGGCACTGGTCAACAGTTCCTATATAGAGCCCTATGGGGCTCTGGTCAACAGTTCCTATATAGAACCCTATGGGGCTCTGGTCAACAGTTCCTACATAGAGCCCTATTGGCCCTGGTCAACAGTTCCTATATAGATCCCTATGGGGCTCTGGTCAACAGTTCCTATATAGAGCCCTATGGGGCTCTGGTCAACAGTTCCTATATAGAACCCTATTGGCCCTGGTCAACAGTTCCAATATAGATCCCTATGGGGCTCTGGTCAACAGTTCCTGTATTGAGCTCTATGGGGCTCTGGTCAACAGTTCCTATATAGAGCCCTATTGGTCCTGGTCAACAGTTCCTATATAGAACCCTATGGGGCTCTGGTCAACAGTTTGTTCCTGTATAGAGCTCTATGGGGCTCTGGTCAGCAGTTCCTATATAGAGCTCTATGAGGCTCTGGTCAACAGTTCCTATATAAAACCCTATGGGGCTCTGGTCAACAGTTCCTAAATAGATCCCTATGGGGCTCTGGTCAACAGTCCCTATATAGAGCCCTATGGGGCTCTGGTCAACAGTTCCTATATAGAGCCCTATGGGGCTCTGGTCAACAGTTTGTTCCTGTATAGAGCTCTATGGGGCTCTGGTCAGCAGTTCCTATATAGAGCCCTATGGGAATCTGGTCAACAGTTCCTATATAGAGCCCTATGGGGCTCTGGTCAACAGTTCCTATATAGAACCCTATGGGGCCCTGGTCAACAGTTCCAATATAGAACCCTTAGGGGCCCTGATCAACAGTTCCTGTATAGAACCCTATGGGCCCCTGGTCAACAGTTCCAATATAGAACCCTTAGGGGCCCTGGTCAACAGTTCCTATATAGAACCCTATGGGGCTTTGGTCAACAGTTCCTGTATAAAACCCTATGGGCCCTGGTCAACAGTTCCTATATAGAACCCTATGGGCCCTGGTCAACAGTTCCTATATAGAACCCTATGGGCCCTGGTCAACAGTTCCTATGGGCCCTCGTCAACAGTTCCTATATAGAGCCCTATGGGACCTGGTCAACAGTTCCTATATAGAACCCTATGGGCCCTGGTCAACAGTTCCTGTATAGAGCTCTATGGGGCTCTGGTCAACAGTTCCTATGGGCCCTCGTCAACAGTTCCTATATAGAACCCTATGGGCCCTGGTCAACAGTTCCTGTATAGAGCTCTATGGGGCTCTGGTCAACAGTTCCTATATAGAACCCTATGGGCCCTGGTCAACAGTTCCTGTATAGAACCCTATGGGCCCTGGTCAACAGTTCCTGTATAGAACCCTATGGGGCTCTGGTCAACAGTTCCTGTATAGAACCCTATGGGCCCTGGTCAACAGTTCCTGTATAGAGCTCTATGGGCCCTGGTCAACAGTTCCTGTATAGAACCCTATGGGGCTCTGGTCAACAGTTCCTGTATAGAACCCTATGGGCCCTGGTCAACAGTTCCAATATAGAACCCTATGGGCCCTGGTCAACAGTTCCTATATAGAACCCTATGGGCTCTGGTCAACAGTTCCTGTATAGAGCTCTATGGGGCTCTGGTCAACAGTTCCTATGGGCCCTCGTCAACAGTTCCTATATAGAGCCCTATGGGACCTGGTCAACAGTTCCTATATAGAGCCCTATTGGCCCTGGTCAACAGTTCCTATATAGAACCCTATGGGCCCTGGTCAACAGTTCCTATATAGAACCCTATGGGCCCTGGTCAACAGTTCCTATATAGAACCCTATGGGCCCCTGGTCAACAGTTCCTATATAGAGCCCTATGGGGCTTTGGTCAACAGTTCCTATATAGAACCCTATGGGCCCTGGTCAACAGTTCCTGTATAGAACCCTATGGGCCCTGGTCAACAGTTCCTGTATAGAACCCTATGGGGCTCTGGTCAACAGTTCCTGTATAGAACCCTATGGGCCCTGGTCAACAGTTCCTGTATAGAGCTCTATGGGCCCTGGTCAACAGTTCCTGTATAGAACCCTATGGGGCTCTGGTCAACAGTTCCTGTATAGAACCCTATGGGCCCTGGTCAACAGTTCCTGTATAGAGCTCTATGGGCCCTGGTCAACAGTTCCTGTATAGAACCCTATGGGTCCTGGTCAACAGTTCCTGTATAGAGCTCTATGGGCCCTGGTTAACAGTTCCTGTATAGAACCCTATGGGCCCTGGTCAACAGTTCCTGTATAGAACCCTATGGGGCTCTGGTCAACAGTTCCTGTATAGAACCCTATGGGCCCTGGTCAACAGTTCCTGTATAGAGCTCTATGGGCCCTGGTCAACAGTTCCTGTATAGAACCCTATGGGCCCTGGTCAACAGTTCCTGTATAGAGCTCTATGGGCCCTGGTCAACAGTTCCTGTATAGAACCCTATGGGGCTCTGGTCAACAGTTCCTGTATAGAACCCTATGGGCCCTGGTCAACAGTTCCTGTATAGAGCTCTATGGGCCCTGGTCAACAGTTCCTATATAGAACCCTATGGGCCCTGGTCAACAGTTCCTGTATAGAACCCTATGGGGCTCTGGTCAACAGTTCCTGTATAGAACCCTATGGGCCCTGGTCAACAGTTCCTGTATAGAGCTCTATGGGGCTCTGGTCAACAGTTCCTATATAGAACCCTATGGGCCCTGGTCAACAGTTCCTGTATAGAACCCTATGGGCCCTGGTCAACAGTTCCTGTATAGAACCCTATGGGGCTCTGGTCAACAGTTCCTGTATAGAGCTCTATGGGGCTCTGGTCAACAGTTCCTACATAGAACCCTATGTGGCTCTGGTCAACAGTTCCTACATAGAGCCCTATTGGCCCTGGTCAACAGTTCCTATATAGAGCTCTATGGGGATCTGGTCAACAGTTCCTATATAGAGCCCTATGGGGCTCTGGTCAACAGCTACTGTTTAGAGCCCTATGGGCCCTGGTCAACAGTTCCTATATAGAGCCCTATTGGCCCTGGTCAACAGTTCCTATATAGAGCTCTATGGGGCTCTGGTCAACAGTTCCTATATAGAGCCCTATGGGGCTCTGGTCAACAGTTCCTGTATAGAGCTCTATGGGGCTCTGGTCAACAGTTCCTATATAGAACCCTATGGGGCTCTGGTCAACAGTTCCTACATAGAGCCCTATTGGCCCTGGTCAACAGTTCATATATAGAGCTCTATGGGGCTCTGGTCAACAGTTCCTATATAGAGCCCTATGGGGCTCTGGTCAACAGCTACTGTTTAGAGCCCTATGGGCCCTGGTCAACAGTTCCTATATAGAGCCCTATTGGCCCTGGTCAACAGTTCCTATATAGAGCTCTATGGGGCTCTGGTCAACAGTTCCTATATAGAGCCCTATGGGGCTCTGGTCAACAGTTCCTGTATAGAGCTCTATGGGGCTCTGGTCAACAGTTCCTATATAGAACCCTATGGGCCCTGGTCAACAGTTCCTATATAGAACCATATGGGGCTCTGGTCAACAGTTTGTTCCTGTATAGAGCTCTATGGGGCTCCGGTCAGCAGTTCCTATATAGAGCTCTATGAGGCTCTGGTCAACAGTTCCTATATAAAACCCTATGGGACTCTGGTCAACAGTTCCTAAATAGATCCCTATGGGGCTCTGGTCAACAGTTCCTATATAGAGCCCTATGGGAATCTGGTCAACCGTTCCTATATAGAGCCCTATGGGGCTCTGGTCAACAGTTCCTATATAGAGCCCTATGGGCCCCTGGTCAACAGTTCCTATATAGAACCCTATGGGGCCCTGGTCAACAGTTCCAATATAGAACCCTATGGGCCCCTGGTCAACAGTTCCTATATAGAGCCCTATGGGCCCTGGTCAACAGTTCCTATATAGAACCCTATGGGCCCCTGGTCAACAGTTCCAATATAGAACCCTATGGGCCCCTGGTCAACAGTTCCTATATAGAACCCTATGGGCCCCTGGTCAACAGTTCCTATATAGAACCCTATGGGCCCCTGGTCAACAGTTCCAATATAGAACCCTATGGGCCCCTGGTCAACAGTTCCTATATAGAGCCCTATGGGCCCTGGTCAACAGTTCCTATATAGAACCCTATGGGCCCCTGGTCAACAGTTCCAATATAGAACCCTATGGGCCCCTGGTCAACAGTTCCTATATAGAACCCTTAGGGGCCCTGGTCAACAGTTCCTGTATAGAACCCTATTGGCCCTGGTCAACAGTTCCTATATAGAGCCCTATTGGCCCTGGTCAACAGCTCCTATATAGAACCCTATGGGGCCCTGGTCAACAGTTCCTGTATAAAACCCTATGGGCCCTGGTCAACAGTTCCTGTATAGAGCTCTATGGGGCTCTGGTCAACAGTTCCTATATAGAGCCCTATGGGCCCTGGTCAACAGTTCCTATATAGAGCCCTATGGGACCTGGTCAACAGGTCCTATATAGAGCCACATTGGCCATCGCAGGCTGGGTCACACCCTCACTCTAGCTACGGCTAGCAGGCTGGGTCACACCCTCTCTGTAGCTATGGCTAGCAGACTGGGTCACACCCTCTCTGTAGCTACGGCTAGCAGGCTGGGTCACACCCTCTCTGTAGCTATGGCTAGCAGACTGGGTCACACCCTCTCTCTAGCTACGGCTAGCAGGCTGGATCACACCCTCTCTGTAGCTACGGCTAGAGGGCTGCGTCACACCCTCTCTCTAGCTACGGCTAGCAGGCTGGGTCACACCCTCTCTCTAGCTACGGCTAGCAGACTGGGTCACAACCTCTCTGTAGCTATGGCTAGCAGGCTGGGTCACACCCTGTCTGTAGCTACGGCTAGCTAGCAGGCTGGGTCACACCCTCTCTGTAGCTATGGCTAGCAGGCTGGGTCACACCCTCTCTGTAGCTACGGCTAGCAGGCTGGGTCACACCCTCTCTGTAGCTATGGCTAGCAGGCTGGGTCACACCCTCTCTGTAGCTACGGCTAGCAGGCTGGGTCACACCCTCTCTCTAGCTACGGCTAGCAGGCTGGGTCACACCCTCTCTCTAGCTACGGCTAGCAGGCTGGGTCACAGCAGGGTTAAATATAGATTGGCTATGTATAGTCTGTGAGCCTGTTCATCTCTCTGTCTCTGTGTGAGGGAGAGTGACCCTGCTGCCCAGTGGGTCTTGTGATCTGATGGTTCTCGTGGACAAAGTCATCATGCAGCTACACTGGACTGGACAGCATGGTAGACCAGTGGAGGAAAGTGGATATCGAGGACATGTTAGGTCAGGAAGTGAAGGGGAACTAATATGTGAATGCCATTCCACTGTCCTGACCTGGTTGGCTATATGTCCAGTAGTAAAAACCAAATTGGTCTTTGATTCAAAACAATACACATTTGGTTTACCGTTCGAGGTAGTCTAAAACAATTTACTCCACTTTCCCATAGTCCACTACTTCTCACTACAGCAGGGAACCATGAATTAGAGGGTTCAGGTCAGTAGTGGAAGAAGTACCCAAGTTGCCATACTTGAGTAAAAGTAAAGATACCGTAAATAGAAAATGTTTTTTACTCAAGTAAAAGTGAAAGTCACCCAGTAAAAAACTACTTGAGTAAAAGTATAAAAGTAAATATACTTAAAAGTAAAGGTAATTTCCAAAAATATACTTAAGTATTAAAAGTGAAAGTATAAATCTTTTCAAAATCCTCAAATTAGTCAAACCACACGGCACTATTTAAAAAAATATATTTTACGGATAGTCAGGGGCACACTCCAACACTCAGACATAATTGACAAATTAAGCATTTGTGTTTAATGAGTCCGGCAGATCAGAGGCAGTAGGGATGACCAGGGATGTTCTCCTGATAAGTGTGTGGATTTGATCATTTTCCTGTCCTGTTAATAACTTCTCTAGAATAGGGGGCAGCATTTTCACGTTTGGATGAAAAGTAAACTGCCAGAGTAAACTGCCTCCTACTCAGTCCCAGATGATAATATATGCATATTATTACTAGTATTGGATAGAAAACACTCTGAAGTTTCTAAAACTGTTTGAACCATGTCTGTGACTATAACAGAACTTATTTGGCAGGCAAAACCCCGAGGACAAACCCTTCAGATAAATTTTTTTGAGGTCAATCTCTTTTCAAGGATATTTCATTGGGAATCCAGATTTCTAAGGGACCTTCCTGCAGTTCCTATCGCTTCCACTGGAGGTCAACAGTCTTTAGAAATTGGTTGAGGTTTTTCCTTTGAGAAATGAAGAAGTAGCCATGTTCAGAATGAGGCTCCAGTGAAGTGTACTGTTTGTTAGAGGCGCGTGACCAGAAAGCATGCTACACATTGTTTTCCTCCGGTATTGAACACAGATCATCCCGTCTTCAATTTGATTGATTATTCACGTAAAAAAATACCTAAAGTTGTATTACAAAAGTAGTTTGAAATGTTTGGACAAAGTTTACAGGTAACTTTTGAGATATTTTGTAGTCACGTTGTGCAAGTTGGAACCAGTGTTTTTCTGGATCAAACGCGCCAAATAAATGGACATTTTGGATATATATCGACGGAATTAATCGAACAAAAGGACCATTTGTGATGTTTATGGGACATATTGGAGTGCCAACAGAAGAAGCTCGTCAAAGGTAAGGCATGAATTATATCTTTATTTCTGCGTTTTGTGTCGCGTCGGGAGAGTTGAAATATGATGGTCTGTTTGTTAGCTGGGGTGCTATCCTCAGATAACAGCATTGTTTGCTTTCGCCGTAAAGCATTTTTGAAATCTGACACGCTGGCTGCATTCACAACAAGTGTAGCTTTAATTTGGTATATTGAATGTGTGATTTCATGAAAGTTACATTTTTATAGTAATTTATTTGAATTTGGCGCTCTGCATTTTCACTGGAAGTTGGCCAGGTGGAACGCTACCGTCTTACATATCCCAGAGAGGTTTTAAGCATTAAAAATCTAATGAGTACTTTTGGGTGTCAGGGAAAATGAAAGAAGTTTAAAGTACATTATTTTCTTTAGGAATGTAGTGAAGTAAAAACTCTTCTTCAGGATGCAGCCAGTCCATGCTGCACTTCTTCTCACTACAGCGGGGAATCATGTAGAGTGATGGCGCCGGAGGGGATGGGTGTTATCTTATCGGCTCTTAACCAGCCATGCTATTTTGTTTGTTTTTTCACGTTGTTCGTAACTTATTGTGTACATAATGTTGCTGCTACTGTCTCTTATGATCGAAATTAACTTCTGGACATCAGAACTGCGATTACTCACCTCAGATTAGACAAATCATTTTTCTTCAATGAGTCGGAGGGGAGGGACCAGATCCACGTCATTCGCTGGAGAAGGAAACTGATATTTTGCGGGAAAAGTTCAGGGTGCCTTGTGAGGATCAGGCGACGAGTGGCTAATCTGCCTTTGTCTTCCGTCCTGCTAGCTAACGTTCAATCGCTGGAAAATAAATGGGACGAACTGAAAGCTACAGCTTGACTTCAACACCATAGTGCCCTCAAAGCTCATCACTAATCTAAGGACTCTGGGACTAAACACCTCCCTCTGCAACTGGATCCTGGACTTCCTGACGGGTGGTAAGGGTAGGTAACAACACATCCGCCACGCTGATCCTCAACACTGGGGTCCCTCGGGTGTGTGCTCAGTCCCCTCCTGTACCCCCTGTTCACTCATGACTGCATGGCCAGGCACGACTCCAACACCATCATTAAGTTTGCTGATGACACAACAGTGGTAGGCCTGATCACCGACAACAATGAGACAGCCTATAGGGAGGAGGTCAGAGACCTGACCGTGTGGTGCTAGGACAACAACCTCTCCCTCAATGTGATCAAGATAAAGGAGATGATTGTGGACTACAGGAAAAAGAGGACCGAGCACGCCCCCATTCTCAATGACGGGGCTGTAGTGGAGCAGGTTGAGAGCTTCAAGTTCCTTGGTGTCCACATCACCAACAAACTAACATGGTCAAAGCACACCAAGACAGTCGTGAAGAGGGCACGACAAAACCTATTCCCCCTCAGGAGACTGAAAAGATTTGGCATGGGTCCTCAGATCCTCAAAAGGTTTTACAGCTGCACCATCGAGAGCATCCTGACTGGTTGCATCACTGCCTGGTATGGCAACTGCTCGGCCTCCGACCGCAAGACACTACAGAGGGTAGTGCGTACGGCCCAGTAGATCACTGGGGCAAAGCTGCCTGCCATCCAGGACCTCTATACCAGGCGTTGTCAGAGGAAGGCCCTAAAAATTGTCAAAGACTCCAGCGACCAACATTCTCTCTGCTACCGCATGGCAAGCGATACCAAGTCTAGGTCCAAGAGGCTTCTAAACAACTTCTACCCCCAAGCCATAAGACTGAACTGCTGAATTTATGGATTACATATATAGCCCCGCTATTGTTATTTACCGCTGCTCTTTAAGTATTTGTAAGGGAAGTCCCCCCCCAATTGTACAAAATAACATGGCAACTTATTGGCACCGAGCGGACCATATACACGATGGGATTGTGTGGGATTTCATATTACATCCGGCGCTGTTTCGTCCAAAGTTGATGGCAAATGCCATATTGTAAATGAGCTGTGTAACACCCCAAAAATCCTATAGTGGGCGAGTGTTTTCTATCTAAATTTTTCATAGGCCTTTTGTAACGCAAGTCAAGACCCAAGAGTAAAATTTTGAGATTTTGAAAGTTTTGGCAAAAATTTATAACCCCCTTAAAAAAGTGCTTTCTGGACCTTTTTTCGAAATTCTTTCGAGTTTTATGTCAATTACACATGTGTAAGAACTGTATGAAAATACTTTTGTCAAATTTTATTAACATAATTTTTTGGACATTTTTATTTGGACTTAAGGAATTTGTTTTGTGCATTTGGAATGTGATTTCATAGGAAGTCAAAAGTCAAAAGTCAAAAATGTCAAAATTTTGGAAAAAACGTATCACCCCCTTTAAAAAAGTGCTTTCTGGACCGTTTTTCGAAATTCTTTCAATTTTTATGTCAATTACACATGTGTAAGAACTGTATGAAAATACTTTTGTCAAATTTTATTAACATAATTTTTAGGACATTTTTATTTGGACTTAAGGAATTTGTTTTGTGCATTTGGAATGTGATTTCATAGGAAGTCAAAAGTCATAAGTCAAAAATGTCAAAAATTTGGAAAAAACATATCACCCCCTTTAAAAAAGTGCTTTCTGGACCGTTTTTTGAAATTCTTTTGAGTTTTATGTCAATTACACATGTGTAAGAACTGTATGAAAGTACTTTAGTCACATTTTATTATCATAATTTTTTATAAATGTTTACTTGTACTTAAGGAATATGTTTTGTGCATTTGGAATGTGATTTCATAGGAAGTAAAAAATGTCAAAAATTTGGAAAAAACGTATCACCCCCTTCATAGTCGAAAATAACTTTTTTTTTTAAAGGCCAAAATGAAGCATTTAAAACTGTATTGAAAATCGTGTGTGGTAACCCAAAACATGAAACAGAATATTTTTTGACTTTTTTTGAAAACCTCCATAAATCACTCAGGCCAGCACCCATTGATTTTTGCCCGTAGTATAGTGCTCCCAGAGCGGGTAT
Organism: Salvelinus namaycush; assembly: GCF_016432855.1. NCBI lineage: Eukaryota > Metazoa > Chordata > Actinopteri > Salmoniformes > Salmonidae > Salvelinus > Salvelinus namaycush. The sequence continues at coordinate 60,217 of NW_024061383.1, read as the reverse complement.
GGAAGTCTGGATCCCCCCTAAAAGCATTTAAGGCTCTGTGTGTCTTTAAGCACCATACTTTTTCATTCCATCCTTGCTGTGTGTGTGTGTGTGAGCTTTTCTTTGACATCTGATTAGAGAAATGACTGATTTACACTTCATGAGGGTTGCCTAATCACACACTTAAAGTTTTGGAAAGATCTGACTTTTTTAACCCTTTGAAACAGCACCTATGACCCCATTTTAAGGCACTTCCGGTTGGCACAGGAAGCTATAAGTAAACACCTATCCTGATCGGGGTATGCTTTTACAGAATCCTGAGTTTTAAGTCTATACGTTAAGAACTGACTGATTTACACAGGGTTGAATGCACTATATATCACAAACTGCTGGTTGGGTAAAACACTTTTAGGGTGATTTTATCACTTCCGGTTGCTCCAGGAAGCTTAGAATCAACACAGGTAGACCTCATAGTGGCTTGATGGATTGTCATTGAAGACAGGTTCATAAGACATTCATAACCCACATAGGGTTTATTTAAAGAATGCACGTTACATTTGCATATGATTCAACAGTGAAAAACACCACATCATATTGCAAACATAACACACTGTTGAATCATATTGCAAACACACACTGTTATATTTGCAATATGATGTGTTGAATCATATTGCAAACATAACACACACTGTTACGTTTGCAATATGATGTGTTGGATCATATTGCAAACATAACACACACTGTTACATTTGCAATATGATGTGTTGAATCATATTGCAAACATAACACACACTGTTACGTTTGCAATATGATGTGTTGAATCATATTGCAAACATAACACACACTGTTACATTTGCAATATGATGTGTTGAATCATATTGCAAATCTAACGTGCATTTGCAATATGATGTGATGTTGAATCATATTGCAAATGTAACGTACATTCTCTTAAATACTTTAGAAATGCAAAAGTCAACGGTCTGATGACCTCAGGATGGCCGGGCAGTGATAGTGGTTCCTCTCCATCGCTCGTTGTGTTAAATTTCATCATGTCGCTTTTTGTGATGGTACCCCCCCGTTGAAACATATTGCAAATGTACAAAAGTCAAGTAGCAAGTCGGTGTCCATCAGTCAATTAGATATATTCAGACACCAAACTGATACCATCTGACACCAAACTCACTTTTACCAACTCCTTTAGAAGCCAACTATCACATATTTCAGAGCAGGCCCAAAATTCACAGCGCCTTCCATTTAAACCATAATAAAACAAATAATACGTAGTTATGTTCTAGCTGCGGGTCCAATATTCACATTATGTTTAGCCCTATGTGAGGCGACCTGGAATCCCAAGTTTCGGCTCGATAGGTCATTCGGTGCCCGAGCAAAACCCTAATTGGTGCTGAAAATCCACTTTTTTCCATGCCTTGCTACGGGGTGCTTGAATGAGCAATCGGACAGAATCGTTGAGGTCCATCTCTATGGGCCGAGCCGGTTTCAATGCACCTAGTCTTGAGACTCTGGGACTTTTCTAAATGTCGTCCGTTTCGTTGAGCTGAAAATGAATTGAAAACATAGCAAATACACGAGGCTGTTTATCGGTCTGAGAACCTTCTAGAGCCACATAACTCACCGTGCACAATCGACCTGAGGTCTAGAACAGGTTTGTAAAGTTTCAGAACTCTAAGTCTGACGGTTCTTTAAAAGTTGGAACAAAAGTAACTACCACAGGCACTGTCTGCCTCTTAGCCCCTCAGTGTGTCCCTCCATCATTTCTGTTTGGGTGTGTAAATTTTTCTTTGAAATCTGATGGGACTAATGACTGATTTACAGTTCAGGAGGGTTGCCTAATCACAATTATGAAGTTTTGGAAAGATTTGACATTTTTAACCCTTCAAAACAGCCCATTTGACACCAATTATGGCACTTCCGGTTGGCACAGGAAGCTGAAAGTAAAGACATATACTCACTGGAGTATGCTGTTACAGAATCCTGAGTTTTAAGTCTATATGTTAAAAATTGACTGATTTACATAGGGCTGAATGCACTATTTCTCTCAAATTGCAGGGTGCTTATTGCAAACACTTTTAGGGTGATTTTAACCACTTCCGGTTGCTCCAGGAAGCTTAGAATCGACACAGGTAGACCTCATGGTGGCCTAATGGACTGTCATCAAAGACAGGTTCATAAGACATTCATAACCCACATAGGCTTCAGGTTGAATTTAGGGGAGCAGTCAATGTATTCCTATGGGGCGAAATGTCATTGTAAACTGTTTGATGTAAACACCTTCTTTTAACTGTGAAGGGTTAATGCCACAAGGTCAAAGTTAGGCTTGCACAGATCGGGAGGACCTTAAGAACATTCCTGAGGTGAAATTGTGTTTCTAACCTTAACGGTTCTCTCTCTGTCTCCCAAAAGCAAATAAAATTGACATTGAGGTCAAAAGGTCATTCGTGTCCGTTCTCTTGTAACGGTCGCTGCTCTCAGACCGAGTGAGCTACGGTCAAGCGGGGCATCTCGTTGAACTCGGCACGGCCTAGGGATAATGGGAATGCCATTGCCGGCTTTGTGTGTCTTTAAGCACCGTACTTTTTCACTCCATCATTGCTTTGTGTGTGTGTTTTTGTGTGAGAGAGAGCTTTCCTTTGACATCTGCTTAGAGAAATGACTGATTTACAGTTCATGAGGCTTGTCTAATCACACAAATGAAGTTTTGAAAAGTTCTGACCTTTTTAACCCTTCGAAACAGCACCATGACACCATTTTAAGGCACTTCCGGTTGGCACAGGAAGCTATAGGTAAACACATATCTTGACTGGGGTATGCTGTTACAGAATCCTGAGTTTTAAGTCTATACGTTAAGAATTGACTGATCTACATAGGGTTGAATGCAGTGATTTTCAAAATTGCAAGTCATGTATATCTTGACACTTTTTAGGGTGATTTTAACCACTTCCGGTTGCTCCAGGTAGCTTAAAATCAACACAGGTAGACCTCATAGTAGCCTGATGGATTGTTATCAAAGACAGGTTCATAAGACATTCATAACCCACATAGGCTTCAGGTTGAATTTAGAGGAGCAGTCAATGTATTCCTATGGGGCGAAATGTCATTGTAAAATGTTTGATGTAAACGCCTTCTTTTAACTGTGAAGGGTTAATGCCACAAGGTCAAGGTTAGGCTTGCACAGATCGGGAGGACCTTAGGATTGTTCCTGAGGTGAAATTGTGCTTCTAACCTTAACGGTTCTCTCTCTGTCTCCCAAAAGCAAATGAAATTGACATTGAGGTCAAAAGGTCATTTGTGTCCGTTCTCTTGTAACGGTCGCTGCGCTCAGACCGAGCGAGCTACGGTCAAGCGGGGCATCCCGTTGAACTCGGCACGGCCTGGAGAATATGGCGATGTCATTTTAGTGGTGATTTCAGAATGCTATTTTGGTGCATTCATGGAAGGCGCTGTGAATTTTGGGCCTGCTCTGAAATATGTGATAGTTGGCTTCTAAAGGAGTTGTAAAAAGTGAGTTTGGAGTCAGATGGTATCAGTTTGGTGTCTGAAAATATCCAATTGACTGATGGACACTTGCTAGTTGACTTTTGTTGACACTTGCTAGTTGACTTGCTAGTCGACTTTTGTACATTTGCAATATGTTTCAACGGGGAGGTACCATGAGGAAAAAGCGACATGATGAAATTTCACGCAACGAGCGTTGGAGAGGAACCACTATCACTGCCCGGCCATCCTGAGGTCATCAGGACGTTGACTTTTGTATTTCTAAAGTATTTAAAGAATGCACGTTACATTTGCAATATGATTCAACATCACATCATATTGCAAATCTAACGTGCATTTGCAATATGATGTGATGTTGAATCATATTGCAAATGTAACGTACATTCTCTTAAATACTTTAGAAATGCAAAAGTCAACGGTCTGATGACCTCAGGATGGCCGGGCAGTGATAGTGGTTCCTCTCCATCGCTCGTTTCGTGAAATTTCATCATGTCGCTTTTTCCTCATGGTACCTCCCCGTTGAAACATATTGCAAATGTACAAAAGTCAACGAGCAAGTCAGTGTCCATCAGTCAAATAGATATTTTCAGACACCAAACTGATACCATCTGACTCCAAACTCACTTTTTACAACTCCTTTAGAAGCCAACTATAACATATTTCAGAGCAGGCCCAAAATTCACAGCGCCTTCTATTTAAACCATAATAAAACAAATAATACGTAGTTATGTTCTAGCTGCGGGTCCAGTTCACACATTATGTTTAGCCCTATGTGAAGCGACCTCGAATCCCAAGTTTCGGCTCGATAGGTCATTCGGTGCCCGAGCAAAACCCTAATTGGTGCTGAAATGCCACTTTTTTCATTGCCTTGCTACGGGGTCCTTGAATGAGCAATCAAACAGGCTCGTTGGGGTCTGTCTCTATGGGCCGAGCCGGTTTCAACGCACCTAGTCTTGAGACTCTGGGACTTTTCTAAATGTCGTCCGTTTCGTTGAGGTCAAAATGAATTGAAAACATGGCAAATACACGAGGCTTTTTATCGATCCGAGAACCTTCTAGAGCCATATAATTCACCGTGCACAATCGACCTGAGGTCTAGAACAGGTTTGTAAATTTTCAGAACTCTAGGTCTGACGGTTCTTTAAAAGTTGGAACAAAAGTAACTACTGCAGGCACTGTCTGCCTCTTAGCCCCTCAGTGTGTCCCTCCATCATTTCTGTGTCGGTGTGTATTTTTTTTTTTTTTAATCTGATGGGATGAAGGACTGATTTACAGTTCATGAGGGTTGTCTATTCACATATATGAAGTTTTGGAAAGATTTGACATTTTTAACACTTCGAAACAGCCCATTTGACACCAGTTATGGCACTTCCGGTTGTCACAGGAAGCTATAAATAAACACATATCATCACTGGAGTAGGCTGTTACAGAATCCTGAGTTTTAAGTCTGTATGTTAAAAATTGACTGATTTACATAGGGTTGAATGCACTATTTCTCTCAAACTGCATGTTGGGTATGGCAAACACTTTTAGGGTGATTTAACCACTTCCGGTTGCTCCAGGAAGCTTAGAATCGACACAGGTAGACCTCATGGTGGCCTGATGGACTAACATCAAAGACAGGTTCATAAGAAAATCATAACCTACATAGGCTTCAGGTTGAATTGAGAGGTGCAGTCAATGTATTCCTATGGGGCGACATGTCATTGTAAATTGTTTGATGTAAACACCAGCTTTTAACTGTTAAGGGTTAATGCCACAAGGTCAAGGTTAGGCTTGCACAGATCGGGAGGACCTTAAGAACATTCCTGAGGTGAAATTGTGCTTCTAACCTTAACGGTTCTCTCTCTGTCTCCCAAAAGCAAATAAAATTGACATGAGGTCAAAAGGTCATTTGGGTCCATTTTCTTGTAACGGTCGCTGCGCTCAGACCGAGCGAGCTACGGTCAAGCGGGGCATCTCGTTGAACTCGGCACGGCCTGGAGATAATAGTCATGCCATTGCAGGCTTTGTGTGTCTTTAAGCACCGTACTTTTTCACTCCATCCTTCCTTTTTGTGTGTGTGTGTTTGTGTGAGAGAGCTTTTCTTTGACATCTGTTGGGAAAAATGACTGATTACAGTTCATGAGGGTTGTCTAATCACACAAGTGAAGTTTTGAAAAGATCTGACCTTTATTACCCTTCAAACCTGACCCTATGCACCATTTTAAGGTACTTCCAGTTGACATAGGAAGCTGAAATTGAACACATACCCTCCTTGGCGTAGGCTCTTATATAATATTGAGTTTTAAGTCTTTATGTTAAGAACTGACTTATTTAAAGAGGGTTAAATGAGTGTGTGTTATTTCATAAAATCATATAAAATCACAGGATTCTCGCAGAGCTTCGAGACCCACTTTAAAAATGTACGTCTGAACACACTGCAACTGGATCTGTGAATTTTTTGAAAAAAAAATTCCTCTTTGTGAACATCACCAAACGGTCAATGTACGATTTCTCTTAAATTACGATAGATAAATGGCTGGTTCTTTTTTTCCTGACACCGTATGCTTATGTACTTTGACATGAAGCGGTCAAATTAGCACCCTACTTGCGTTTTAACCCTTTAATCCCAGAAAAATGGCCATAACTCAAAAAGCGCAGAGGCCTCGACGCCATCTTGTTCGGGGCCAACTTCCCTTTACTCCAAACCTACGCTCGCCGAGTTTCGTCTTCGAAATATTTTTCGTTTAGGAGAAAAGGCCGCGCTCGTTTGCCCCGTGTTCGTGCGCCTGCAATATGATTTATTTGCCCCCTTGTGGGAATTTTCGAGAATGCGGAGTCCAAGTCAAAAATTTGTTATTTTTATAAAACGGTGACCGAACGTCCGAGACGTTTTTTTGAGTGACTTCCTGAAAGAGCTCTCCGCCGCCCACGGCCCGACGCCGTCCGCGATTTTCTGCGACGTATTAAGACGTCAGGTAAGGGACCGTACATTTGCAATGGGACTTTCTTCACTAACCATACGGCTCCCGTCCCAGACTTCCCTTAAGGTATGTTATTCTTATCCCTTACTTTTTTTTAGGTATTTTCTTAAAACTGCATTGTTGGTTAAGGGTTTGTAAGTAAAGCATTTCACTGTAAGGTGAACGAACACCTGTTGTATTCGGCACGTGACAAATAACATTTGATTTGATTTGACCTCCTTCATCCAGTATCCCTGTACATTGTTAATATGGTACTGACCCTGTATATAGTCACCTTACCCCTATACATATCTACCTCCATCACTCCAGTATCCCTGTACATTGTTAATATGGTACTGACCCTGTATATAGTCACCTTACCCCTATACATATCTACCTCCATCACTCCAGTATCCCTGCACATTGTTAATATGGAACTGACCCTGTATATAGTCACCTTACCCCTATACATATCTACCTCCATCACTCCAGTATCCCTGCACATTGTTAATATGGAACTGACCCTGTATATAGTCACCTTACCCCTATACATATCTACCTCCATCACTCCAGTATCCCTGTACATTGTTAATATGGTACTGACCCTGTATATAGTCACCTTACCCCTATACATATCTACCTCCATCACTCCAGTATCCCTGCACATTGTTAATATGGAACTGACCCTGTATATAGTCACCTTACCCCTATACATATCTACCTCCATCACTCCAGTATCCCTGCACATTGTTAATATGGAACTGACCCTGTATATAGTCACCTTCCCCCTATACATATCTACCTCCATCGCTCCAATATTCCTGCATACATAGTATGGTATTAACGGACCCTGTATATTGTATGGTATTGACTGACCCTGTATATAGTATGGTACTAATTGACCCTGTATAAAGTATGGTACTAACTGACCCTGTATATAGTATGGTACTAATTGACCCTGTATATAGTATGGTACTAACTGACCCTGTATATAGTATGGTATTGACTGACCTGTATATAGTATGGTACTAATTGACCCTGTATATAGTATGGTACTAACTGACCCTGTATATAGTATGGTATTGAACTGACCATGTATATAGTATGCTACTAACTGACCCTGTATATAGTATGGTATTGAACTGACCCTGTATATAGTATGGTATTAGCTGACCCTGTATATAGTATGGTATTGAACTGACCCTGTATATAGTATGGTATTAGCTGACCCTGTATATAGTATGCTACTAACTGACCCTGTATATAGTATGGTATTGAACTGACCCTGTATATAGTATGGTACTAACTGACCCTGTATATAGTATGGTATTGAACTGACCCTGTATATAGTATGCTACTAACTGACCCTGTATATAGTATGGTATTGAACTGACCCTGTATATAGTATGGTATTAGCTGACCCTGTATATAGTATGCTACTAACTGACCCTGTATATAGTATGGTATTGAACTGACCCTGTATATAGTATGGTATTAGCTGACCCTGTATATAGTATGGTATTAACTGACCCTGTATATAGTATGGTATTAACTGACCCTGTATATAGTATGGTATTAACTGACCCTGTATATAGTATGGTATTAACTGACCCTGTATATAGTATGGTATTAACTGACCCTGTATATAGTATGGTATTAACTGACCCTGTATATAGTATGGTATTAACTGACCCTGTATATAGTATGGTATTAACTGACCCTGTATATAGTATGGTATTGAACTGACCCTGTATATAGTATGGTATTAACTGACCCTGTATATAGTATGGTATTGAACTGACCCTGTATATAGTATGGTATTAACTGACCCTGTATATAGTATGGTATTGAACTGACCCTGTATATAGTATGGTACTAACTGACCCTGTATATAGTATGGTATTGAACTGACCCTGTATATAGTATGGTACTAACTGACCCTGTATATAGTATGATATTGAACTGACCCTGTATATAGTATGGTATTAGCTGACCCTGTATATAGTATGGTACTAACTGACCCTGTATATAGTATGGTATTGAACTGACCCTGTATATAGTATGGTATTAACCTGACCCTGTATATAGTATGGTACTAACTGACCCTGTATATAGTATGGTATTAACTGACCCTGTATATAGTATGGTACTAACTGACCCTGTATATAGTATGGTATTGAACTGACCCTGTATATAGTATGGTATTGAACTGACCCTGTATATAGTATGGTTGCTTACTTATTGTGTTCTTTGCATTTCTTCTTATTTATCATGTGTTTTTTTCTAGAAATATGTCATGGATTACTGCATTGTTGGGGTTCGAGTTTGCAAGAAAGGTATTTTACTGTACTTGTACTTGTGACATTGAAACTTGAGATACAGGTGTCCTTCCTAACTCAGTTGCCGTAGAGGAAGGAAACCGTTCAGGAATTTCACCATGAGGCCAATGGTGACTTTAAAACAGTTACAGAGTTTAATGACTATGATATGAGAAAACTGAGGTTGGGTCAGCAACATTGTAGTTACTCAACATTAATTACCTAATTAACCGAGTGAAAAGATGGAAGCCTGTACAACATTTTTTAAATTTAAAAACATGCATCATGTTTGCAACAAGGCACTAAAGTAATACTCTAAAGAAAATGTGGCAAAGGAATTAACTTTTTGTCCAGAATACAAAGTGTTATGTTTGTGGAAATCCAATACAACACATTACCGAGTACCACACTCCATATTTTCATGTATAGTGGTGGCTGCATCATGTTATGAGTATACTTGTAATTGATAAAGAACTGGGGAGTTTTACAAGATAAAATAAAAAGGCATTGGAGCTAAACACAGGTAAAATCCTAAAGGAAAACCTGGTTCAGTCTGCTTTCCACCAGACACTGGGAGATGAATTCACCTTTCAGCATTACAATAACATTCAGCATTACAATAACCTAAAACAAAATGGCTAAATCTACACTGGAGTTGCTTATCAAGAAGACAGTGAATGTTCCAGAGTGACTGAGTTACGGTGTTGACTTAAATCTACTTGAAAATCTATGGCAAGACCTGCAAGTGGTTGTCTAGCAATGACAACAACCAACTTCACAGAGCTTAAAGATTTGTGAAAAGAATAATTGGCAAATGTTGCACAATCCATGTGTGCAAAGCTCTTAGAGACTTACCAATGAAGACTCAAAGCTCTTAGAGACTTACCAATGAAGACTCAAAGCTCTTAGAGACTTACCAATGAAGACTCAAAGCTCTTAGAGACTTACCAATGAAGACTCAAAGCTCTTAGAGACTTACCAATGAAGACTCAAAGCTGTGATCGCTGCCAAAGGTGCTTCTACAAAGTATTGACTCAGGAGTGTGAATACTTATGTAACGTAGGTATTTCTGTATTTAAATTTTAAATAAATGTGCAAAAAAAATCTCCCAAATAACATGTTTTCACTTTTTTATTATGGGGTATTGTGTATAGATGGGTGACAAAAGTACATTGAATTAATCCATTTTGAATTCTGGCTGTAACACAAAAGAGGAAGAAGTCAAGGGGTATGAATACTTTCTGAAGGCATTGTACATACAAGTAATTCAAACATGAAAGCAATGGATCTTTCAGTAGTTCATAAAGAGTTAAATATAGCTCTATTGGAATGCCATCGGGGATCAATGGATAATTTGGGATAGATAGTTAATGATGAATGACAATGTGATGTCATTACCTGTCTATCTTCTCTCTGTCTCCCTCGGTCTCTTTCTCCCTATCTCTGTCTCTCTCTCTATCTG